>NC_090646.1:625911788-626206596 GCF_040937935.1 Hyperolius riggenbachi
CACAAGGCAAGCCATGGTTTCTAATTGGAAAGAACCCTCACCTCCCACGATAACGGCTATCTTGGCTCAAACGCATCTCAACCTTGATATAGAATACAGACTTAGGCCTCTTGCACACTGCATGCATTTCAGATTCCGATTCCGCTTTTTAATCTGTTTTTACATCCGATTCCGATTCAGATTTTTAATCTTAACTGCATGCTGCGTTTTTTGATCCGTTTTTCTGTTGAATGTATTCAAGGAAAATCGGAAACGGAATCGGAATCGGAAACGGAATCGGAATCGGAAAACGGATTTGCAGTGTGCAGGGAGCCTAAAGATGCGTACACACATGCAACTATAGTCGTTTGAAACGATTGTTCCCCGATCCTTTCATTTCAAACGACGATCGTTTACAAAAAAAAGCAAACGATCATTAAGTCAAACGATGGACGAGCTAGAGGGTTAAAAATGAAAATTTGTCTTGGCGGATTTTTTTAAACGACGATCGTTTGCAAAAGTAGTACATCGTTAAAAAAGGGTCGTTCGTACTAGGCTTGATATGTGCATTTCGTTATATCTCCATAGAAACTTTCATTTTTATGCGCAAGCGCAACAGTTGCTTTTTGTGATGTAACGTTCGATCTATGAATGTGTCCTGTGACACGTTAATTGCTACATGATTATAGCATAATTGTCATTTTAACAGGACAGTGTATTTCTGTATGTTTTGTCAACTCTATATTATGTAAATGTTCTACCTACATACCTACAGTATGAAATCTTGTACTGTAATGTAATATACGTAACGTTAGTTTTACAGTGTAACTTACGTTTTGAACCGTTCGTTACGTGCGGGCAGAACTTGCTATGATGTCACTTCCAGGAACAGTATTTGACCTTCCGGATCGTTTGTTAACAAACGATCAGATTCTTTCACACCTTTAACCTCCTTGGAGGTAACCCCGTGTGTGACACGGGGTAAGGCGCCGGAGGGTGCTGCTCAGGCCCGGCTGGGCCGATTTCCATAATTATTTTTTTTTTTTTGCTACACGCAGCTAGCACTCTGTTAGCTGAGTGTGCTTAACGATCGCAGCCGCTACCCGCCACGCCCCCCCCGGCCCCGTGTGCTGCCTGGCCAATCAGTGCCAGGCAGCGCTGAGAGGTGGATCGGGACTCGGTGACGTCATCCGGGAAGCTCTCCAGGAAATCCCGTTCTTTAAATTGATTTCCTGATCGCCGATCGTCGGAGGCGATCGAAGAGGGTAGGGGGATGCCGCTGCACAGTGGCTATCATGTAGCGAGCCCTAGGTTCGCTACATGATTTAAAAAAAAAAAAAAAATAATCACAAAAAAAGGCCGCGCTGCCCCCTGGCGGTTTTTAATAGACCGCAGGGGGGTTAAAAGCTAACTTTACTTAGGTTGTTCTTTCGTCAATTAAAAGATCGTTCGTCATTCACAACGAACGATCATTGTCGTATGTGTGTACGTAGCTTAAAGAGAATCTGTATTGTTAAAATCACACAAAAGTAAACATACCAGTGCGTTAGGGGACATCTCCTATTACCCTCTGTCACAATTTCACCGCTCCCCGCCGCATTAAGTGGTTAAAAACAGTTTTAAAAAGTTTGTTTATAAACAAACAAAATGGCCACCAAAACAGGAAGTAGGTTAATGTACAGCATGTCCACACATAGAAAATACATCCATACACAAGCAGGCTGTATACAGCCTTCCTTTTAAAACTCAAGAGATCATTTTTGTGTTTCTTTCCCCCTGCATCTCTCATGCACTGAAGTTTCAGGCTGCTCTTTTCTTCCTGCAAACAGCTTTGCCCTTGTCTGTAATTCTTCAGTATGTGAAAGCCCAGCCAGCTCAGGACGATTTATCCAGCTTGTAAAAGATAAGAGAGAAGCTGCTCTAATCTAAATAACACACAGGCAGTGTGCATAGAGGGGCCTGGAAGGGGGAGTTCATAGCAGAACCACAACACTGAAGAACTTGGCAGCCTTCCAGACACAGGCTGACAAGTCTGACAAGAGAGAGATAAGTTGATTTATTACAGAGACTGTGATAGTACAAAGTGCTGCAGTAAGCCAGAACACATTAGAATAGCTTTTGGAACTTGTAGGATGATAAAAAACAGGATGCAATTTTTGTTACGGAGTCTCTTTAAGAGGCATACACATAAAAGAGGGAAACTCACATATTCAGTAACTGGCCTATTATAAGATTGGTGGTTATATTCCATCTCTTATATTCATTATTACACCTACAAATATAACCTTTAACTGGGAAAGAATAATCAAATAAGTTACAATTGAATAATCTATAAACATTTCAAAAATGACAGATGGGATTGGTGAGCAAACAGTTTTGTTAGTTTTGTTTTATTTAGATGTTCTAGGTATACTATAAGGTTTCTTTTTAGTATCTGTATTGAATTTTAGTTTTATCAACTTTCAACAAAAATCTCCTGTATTGTATTGTTCTATTATACAACACAATGCTAAAATGTTTGTACAACCTTTTCTAAAAAAATCAATACAAATTTGAAGCTAAAAAATAAAAATTGTGCAATCAAGATTGTATCATTAGTGGGCACCTGTGTGGTTTAGACCAAAAATCTAGCATAATAGGTGTCCATTGAGGTGTGAGGTAGTATATTGTAATCACAGGCATTACATTTTCTGAAGCTTTGTGCAGACATTTAGGCAATAGTCAGCACAGCAGTCAGTGTACTGTAGTGTGGATAGGGTAGAGCAGCATGCTCCTGCTGCTGGGGAATAGAGTAGCAATCGCCTAGTTAATTCCAACTCATCGAATTCCCTCAAGCTGGATTGGCTGGGCTGGACAGGTGATGTCGGTATAGATATCATGGGCATCACACAGTCTGTCATAAAGTTTTTCAGGTGACAGGCTTTGTGATGGTTGCAACTGGCGTATTTTCAAACATCAACAAGTCTAGTTTTTTTTTTTTTTTTTTTTTTTTAATTTACCACAGAAATGTGGCACGGATGGCAAACGCTTAGTGTACAGCATTTTCCATAAACCGGTTTGAACCCTGACTGAAGTAAGGCATTATTTGAATAAGCTTGTACTTAATCTTTTATTTGCTTACTTGGCTGAAGACTAGACTTGTGGATTAAATAGAAAACGATTTCACCTGATACGAGGTAATCTATGGAACAGCTCACAACTCTCCCTCTATCAGGCAGGGGTCACACTCATTTAAATTTGTAGGCGTTTTGCCGCAATGCAAAATTGCATGTGGAAATGCAAGTACTGCATTCCTGTGGACCGGTTGGGTTTTAAGGAGCCATCTGTGATTTTTGTATGATATAGCCAGAGAAAGCCGGCACACCCAGTGTAATGTTTAATTGTTGCAGATGGAAGCTGCCGTTTCGTGTCTCATATGTCCCTTCATCAGGGCATAACAGGTCTATCCAACAATATCACCAGGAAACTGTCAATGAAGCCAAGCATACACTCACTGGCAAGTGATCTGTACTCTCAGGAGCGAATCAAACACTCTGGGTATTTGGCCTGAACACCCGTTCTAATACAGTAGTGACCTTATCCCATTTAAAAACTGGCTCTGTCTGTCACTGACACATGTCAGTGCGCACACGACTGTCCCTCCTGGCCCCGACATTCCCCCAGCTCAGTGTCTCTGCGTCCCTGCACATGCGCAAAACGAAAAAACACCATGAAGTCCAAAGAACACACCAGACAGGTCAGGGATAAAGTTATTGAGAAATTTAAAGCAGGCTAGGTGGCCACACACCATACAATTTTTTAAATATCTGTTCAATTTAAGAATTGCAATAAATTTTTCTGACTGATTGTAACATTTCAAAAATATGACCAATGTACCACACACCTATGTTCAATTTTTCCCCCAATTATGATAAAAATGATTGGAAACTCTGACAAAATTGCTAGGGTGTGTATATTAATAAATTGACAATCCAACACACACCATACAATCTTTAGAAAGATTGAAGAAAAATACCTGGCAGTCCGGATCGATTAAAATCGAAGAAAACTGGAAATCCGATCGGATTTTTCAGTCGAATGAAAAAAAAGCTTTCGATTTTTTTTCGGTAGATACGATCGTTTTTATCGAATTACTGTAAAATCGGATCATTTTATTGTATCGTGTGTGGCCACCTTTAGGCTACAAAATGATTTCCAAAGCCTTGAACATCCCACGGAGCACTGTTCAAGCGATCATTCAGAAATGGAAGGAGTATGGCACAACTGTAAACCTACCAAGACAAGGCCATCCACCTAAACTCACAGGCCGAACAAGGAAAGCGCTGATTAGAAATGCAGTCAAGAGGCCCATGGTGGCTGGTGACTCTGGACAAGCTGCAGAGATCTACAGCTGAGGTGAGGGAATCTGTCCATAGGACAACTATTAGTCGTGCACTGCACAAAGTTGGCCTTTATGGAAGAGTGGCAAGAAGAAAGCCATTGTTAACAGAAAAGCATAAGAAGTCCCATTTGCAGTTTGCCACAAGCCATGTGGGGGACACAGCAAACATGTGGAAGAAGGTGCTCTGGTCAGATGAGACCAAAATTGAACTTTTTGGCCAAAATGCAAAACGCTATGTGTGGCGGAAAACTAGCACTGCACATCACTCTGAACACACCATCCCCACTGCCAAATATGGTGGTGGCAGCATCATGCTCGGGGGGTGCTTCTCTTCAGCAGGGACAGGGAAGCTGGTCAGAGTTGATGGGAAGATGGATGGAGCCAAATACAGGGCAATCTTGGAAGAAAACCTCTTGGAGACTGCAAAAGACTTGAGACTGGGGCGGAGGTTCACCTTCCAGCAGGACAACGACCCTAAACATAAAGTCAGGGCAACAATGGAATGGTTTAAAACAAAAAATATCTATGTGTTAGAATGGCCCAGTCAAAGTCCAGATCTAAATCCAATCGAGAATCTGGCCAGCTCTGAAAACTGCTGTTCACAAACGCTGTCCATCTAATCTGACTGAGCTGGAGCTGTTTTGCAAAGAAGAATGGGCAAGGATTTCAGTCTCTAGATGTGCAAAGCTGGTAGAGACATACCCTAAAAGACTGGCAGCTGTAATTGCAGCAAAAGGTGGTTCTACAAAGTATTGACTCAGGGGGGCTGAATAATTACGCACACCCCACTTTGCAGTGATTTTATTTTTTTTAAATATTTGGAATCTGTATGATTTTTATTCCACTTCTCACGTGTACACCACTTTGATTTAGTCTTTTACGTGGAATTACAATAAAATTGATTCATGCTTGTGGCAGTAATATGACAAATTGTGGAAAACTTCAAGTGGGCCGAATACTTTTGCAAACCACTGTATGCTTTTCCCGCACAACACACGTGATTTCTCATTGATATTCACTGGCTAACCTTAAAAAAATGGCTTGCGTTCAGTCGCAGACAAACTCGCATATTGTGCGGAGATGTTGCCTTGAATATCTCCAAATGTTATTAATCACTTGCATACCAGCAGTCTCTGGCCCCTTAAAGTGGACCCAAATGAAAAATACAAGATTTCAGAAATATCTATTTTCTAAATAGCAGCCTTTTTTTCAGCTGCATGATGACAAATATAAAATATTTTACATGTATTGGAGAAACCCCTCCCTTCCTTTCATATTGCTGGCAAATAATCCGGCAAACTGGTGGAGTAGGTGGTGTCCAGCAATGGAGGAATTGCTAATGGCTGCCACCTGTATAACTCTAGTTATGAGAAGAGTGAAAAGCATGCACTGAAATGCTCATAGGCTTGAAGGAGTGTGTATTTATCTGGGGCTTACAATCGCCGGACGAATACACCGGTCACGCCGTCGTCCCCCCCCCCCCCCCCATCGCTGCAGGCCCCTCTCTCTGCCAGCGCTATGATGGTAGAACTCCGCTGGCCGAAACGTCGTGTGGTTTTTCTATTACTATGGTACAATAAACCAGCATTTTTGCACAAATCCAGGTGGAGACCCAGTCATTTTGTCTTTGCGGCAGAACTCTGTGAGCCAGTCAGGAGCTGATTTCATTGGTTCCTGACCCTGTCATCAATGTGAGCCAATGGGATTAGCTCAATGGGACACCCCTTATAAAACTTTAAGTACGCTGTAAACTGACTTTTTACACGATCCTATTTTTCAAGTTTCACCTGTATACAGTATGCTTTTATATTGCTCAGTGCAGTACAAAACACTTGATTTGGAGCAAAGCAGACCAGAACTTGTCTTTCAGACTAACTTTTCAAAGGACAACTGTAGCTAGAGGTATGTGGAGGCTGTCATATTTATTTCTTTTTTAAACAGTACCAGTTGCTTGGCAGTGATGCTGCTCATCCTGGCATCACACACCTGGAACTAGCATGAGGCTAATCTTGTCAGATTTTTGTCAGAAACATCTTATCTGCATGCTTTTCAGAGTCTATGGCTAAATGTAAAATGACTGGTACACACCATGTAATTTCCCGTCAGGTCTGATCTGATTTCTCATCGATTTTCTGATACAAAATCAATCAATAAAACGATTGGCAATCAGATCGGACCTGTCAGAAAAAATCGTTTTGACCCGTCTGATGAGAAATTGCTTGGTGTGTACCAGACATTATAGGCAGTAGACCAGGATGCCAGTCAGTCAGGCATTTTGCATTGTTCAAAAGGAAATAATTACGTCAGCCTACAAAAGGCCGACTCTCACCTAGAGTTCCCTTTTTAATGCTGGGAATACACCATTTTTTTTTTTATTTTTTTTTGGGCAGACAGTTGGCTCGATGGATAATTTTTGACAGGTCCAATTTTGATTTCGATTGTTTTTCTGATTTGATTTTCTCATAGAAGTGAATAAAAATCGATCGACCAGTAAATCGGCCGAAAAACCTTGTGTATTCCCAGCATAACATAAGTCCTACCTAATCAGTGCAGCAGATTTCATCCAGATTTGATCACAATGATCGTATCTGCCAAAACGACCTACCTCTACTTAAAATCGTATGTACAATGGCCCCAGATTTTGCTCCTTACATCAGCAACCATCGGCCTGGTAAATTGTTTCAGTCGGAGTCTTATTCTACTAAGGCACTGCACCATCATCGCTCCTCCATAGCAATGGAACGCATCACTAGCCTGTAGGCTAGCAACATGTCTGTACAAACTCAGCCCTGAACCATTGCCTGAGGAATAGAATTCTGATCCTTGCTAGGCAACAGTCCGCATACATGTGTACAAGCTTTCCCCTGCCCCATTACTTATACCTAAACAATGCTCAATACCTATTGAGAGCTAACAGACTCACCTTTTGTCATCTTCACCCCTGGTCAAAAATCCAAGCACCAGCTGCCAAAATCTCAATAGCTGGAGCTTTGGCTCTATAACACGATTTAAACGTTAGCACCAGGCCCCGGCTGAGGGGAATCCACCAGACACTGACTCAGATGAAATTATCAAAGATTTATTTGCGACCTAACGGTGGTCACTGGTAGCTTCGATCACCTCGTAACACTTCAACCACACAATACACCTCCCTTGCACATCACAGGTCAAAATGCACAACTTTCTAGTCTTCACAGCCGGTGCACCGGTAAATGCTGTGGAATAAAAAGGTTGTTACATACAAATTATATAAGAAATTTTGAGCTACAAAGGCTTCTTGTACAATAATCACTTCACAGCATGTTTACATCACAGTACCACTGTTGGGGTGTGGGCTGGGGAAAGGGGATGGTCTACTGAGCAATTTCAGTTCCCAAACCCCTGCAACCAAGTCCAAGCTATATTGCTCAGCAAAACCTTGGAACTCGTGACCGTTCTTAAGATGGTACTGTATAGTTGCACAGTTCGTTGGTTGATCCCAAAGGATGTTCACCTTGCTCAAAGATCTCTTATGCTGGGAATACACGGTACGTTTTCACCGCTCGATTGAGCCATTTAGATGACTCGATAATTTCCGACATGTCCGATCACTCGCCTGATCGATTCCGCGTGGGGGACAATGTAAAAAGATAAGGAAAACAAGCAGAAGATAAGAGAATTGCCCGCGGAATCGAGCGGGGATCGATCGATCGGGCGGCAGAATCGAGCCGCAAGAACACACCGTGTATTCCCAGCATTAGACTCTTTATCCTTGATGATCTACCACAAACCCGCTTTACTCTTCACACCTGTCTGGATAGGGCCTCCCAAAATGACAAACAAAATAAAATTAGAAATCAAACAAAAAGATTAGGAAAATAAAATTTAATAAAATAGAAAAGTGACCAATGCACCCAGCTATACCACCAGAATCGCCCTCCCACAATATAACTCTTTTAGTGCACTTTTAACTGTTTGGCTGAATAAGCTCTAATTTAGAGTTGATGTAAAACTTGTACTCAAAGTAAGTTACCTCTGTATCTTGGTCAGATGTCAGTTCACTTCTTACTGTAGCACACTTTTAGTTTCACAAGACGCAATGCAACTCCTCCTCTTTTCACATATCTTTAATACTGACAGGTTCTCTTTACAATCACGGCCTTAGTAATTTCCGGTTTCTTTAGGACCATGCACTTAGGTAATTTGCATAAATCACACTTTGGTTCACTTCTTGACAGGCACAGTGTCTCTGAATCAGGCCTAAATCAAGTGGTGGCTGTGTCAGCTCAGTGGGGTACTTAATAGAGGCTGATAATGTCTCTTGTAACAGAAAAGACTTCACACTCAATACACTTC
The DNA here is from genome assembly GCF_040937935.1 of Hyperolius riggenbachi. Taxonomy (NCBI): domain Eukaryota; kingdom Metazoa; phylum Chordata; class Amphibia; order Anura; family Hyperoliidae; genus Hyperolius; species Hyperolius riggenbachi. The sequence continues at coordinate 625,920,484 of NC_090646.1, forward strand.
ACTTAGTCAGAAGCAGATTCCTTCACTCTAGATGGCAGCAACAACTGTATCAACAAAATGTCTCTGTATATTCAAGGCCTTTGCACACAGTCTCTGATGACAGCAATATGAACAGGCCTGGCCTCTCCAGGTTCTGAGTTGCTATATTTCTATCTCAGTAAGCCTCCGCTGGACACTGGCTACTAACTGAACACACACTGTAACTTGTAGTTGGCTCTAGGGCCCATACTCATCTGACTGCAGGATTTCCTTTCTGTCCGGGCTAGCTCGGATTGGCTCTGTGTACACTGCCTCTGGTCTCCAGTCGCTGTCTGGCCTGGTTGCCGCTGTCACTCTGGTTAGGTTGCTGCATGGCCGCCGGGTCCCCTCTTAGCCTCTGGGGTGACTGCTGCGGAAGCTCTCCTCCTCGTAGCCGCCTCCCCGCTCTCTCCGCTGCCTCCTGACTTTTGCGAAGTTCCGCTCTCCTTCTCACTCTAGCTAGTTTCAGCCAGTTCCCTCTGACTACACCCTTCTAGCTCTGCCCCTCCGAGCCTGCGGTGCAGCTTCCAACAGGCCGTGTGGGACTTCTGGAAAGTTCTATTGCTCTGTGTGCTTAGGTCGCTTAGCAATAGTCTATGCGACCATTACAGCGCCTCCTCACCCACGCGCCGTTTTAGTTCCACAGGCGAACATCTAAGGCGAAACTTAGCTTTAGATGCTAAAGTTACCTCACACATAGAAATACAGTAGCAAAACTTTTGTGACCCTCTTTTAGAGGGTTACAGCTCTATGATCACTGATGATCACATGAATCCCTCTCAGGTGAAATAGAGGCACTATAACCTCGGATTGAACTTCATTCCAATCAGTAGCTGATGTCCCTTTTCCCACAAGAAATCCCTACCTTTTCTCAAAATGTCATCGGGGGAGTCTGTATGGCTGATATTATGGTGAAACCCCTCCCACAGTGACCATGGTCCTGACAGTTGTTTTTTGTTTGTGAGCCTCGTTGCATTGTAGTAAATGATGGCTTTTTCCAAATGCCAAGCAAGCAATGTCCGCCTCTCTGCATAGAACTTTCAGTAATGAACATTCCATACAGATCACCTGGCAGGACTAAAGATGTCACCACCTGTGAAACTTCAGAATGTAAATCGGGGAGAGGAAAGGTTTTACACACAGCGGTGATGCGTACTCTGCAGTGCATTGACGAGAAGTAACGTGCAGCAGTCATTTGCATTGGAGTGTGTGTGTATATATAATATAAATGAGAGCCTTTCATAATTATTATAGTGCAATGGATTGAGATTGTGGTGGGCGGGACACAGTTGTGTGCCATCTGCAATAATCCCAGGCAGGCAGATGAGTTCACCGTATAGCCTATTGGGAGAACGCATCTGCCCCAAGCTATAGCTGGACCACAGTGGACCATCAGAGCGGACACGACGCTGTCCGCTCCTGCTGGTCACACATGGGCTGGTGCAAGCAGGAACCAAGCCTACCACTGGCTGCCGGTCTTAGCCCCTAATCTAGATGGATGGAAAACACTAAAGGAGGCAACGACGGGTCTGTCGTCACCTCCCGCTGGGTGGGCGTTCCAGCGACAGTCCGGCGTGTGTACAGTCTGTCTGCAGACTGATACGGCTGTTTCTGAGCAATCCGCGCGGCGGATCGCTCAGAAAGAGCCGTATCAGTCCGCCGACAGTGCGTACACACGCCGGACTGTCGTTGGAACGCCCACCCAGCGGGAGGTGCAGTCCGGCGTGTGTACGGAACTTAATTCAAACTTCAGAATGGGAAGAGTGAAGATTGTGCTGGAACTCATAACCTCAAATGAGAATTCTTTTACTGTCACTTGAATGAATGACTGGCTGCGGTTCATGTTTCTTGCACGTTCTACCCGAGTACACCTGTAGCTAGTTTACATATGACCTTGTTTCACAGGTGCAGGTGAACGTGACCAATGAAATGTCTCCAAATCTGAAGTTCTTGTCTCATCTGGCAATGCACTATCCTCTGTGTAATCTGAAGTGCTGGCTGGCTGTTACATGCTGCACATTAGGGCCATTCATAAACCAGTCTCTGTTATCTGTAGTCACACCTACAATCGCTAACTGTCGATAATTAGGTTTGTCTGCCAGGCTACTCATTTGTGCCTTCAGCAAGCTTGAGCACAACTTTATGTCCATTGAAAAGCTGTGACAAGGGGCGGTGATCTGTGAAGACTGGACAGACTGGATGCTGTACGTGTTGTACATATGAGGGTGACTTTTTACCTGGTCACTACATTACTTAGTAACTGACAGACTGTACATTGTGTTTAATGACCGGGCCAGCGCCCTGAATGTAAGCAGCAGGAGGGCAAGAGCCAAGGTATGTTTAGCTTGTTCGAAGCAATTCCAGAGCCACATGGAAATGTGTATTAGGGCCGTCTCTATGGAGGAGCCACACCTCCCAAGACATTGGATGTTCCTATCATCAAGCTGGCTGTTGCAGAGATAATACAATAACATTTGTAAAGCGTTTCTCTCCCATAGGACTCAAATTGCAAAGATATATCTCAGATCAATACAAGCTTGCAGACTGCACTGTTTGGGCTTTTTCACACGGACGGCAGGTGGCTTCGTGCAGCCGGAAGCTGCGTCATCCTGTGATGTCTCGTTCGGGGGGGGAGGTGGGTGCGGCGGCAGTACAGCGATCGTCGGCTGGAGCCTACTAGGAGCGCTTTTCTGAGCACTTTGTGATTTGAAAAGCTCTTGCTAATGTTATGCTATGGGTGTGATCACTAGAGTGATGTGATTTAATAAAAATCCCCCATAGCATTGCATTAGCAAGAGCTTTTTCAAATCATGAACGCTTAGAAAAGGCTGCTAGTGGGTTTGAGCCCTTATTAGGTTTCAGTAGCCAAGTGCTTTTAAGGCCTGGAACCCACTAGAGCGTTCTTTTGAGTGTTAAATGATACCTGAACTGAAATGTGACATAATGAGATAGACATGTGTATGTACAGTGCCTAACATACAAATAACTATGCTTTGTTCCTTTTTTTTATTTCTCTGCCTGAAAGAGTTAAATATCAGGTATGTAAGTGGCTGACTCAGTCCTGACTCAGACAGGAAGTGACTACAGTGTGATCCTCACTGATAAGAAATTCCCCTTTTTTACCTCTTTCTTGCTCTCAGAAGCTCTTATTTTCTGCTAGGAAAGTGTTTTATAGTTGGAATTTCTTATCAGTGAGGGTCACACTGTACTCACTTCCTGTCTGAGTCAGGATTGAGTCAGCCACCTACATACCTGATATTTAGCTCTTTGAGCCAGAGAAATAAAAAAAGGAACACAGCATAGCTATTTGTGTGCTAGGCACTGTACATACACATGTCTATCTCATTATGTCATATTTCAGTTGGGGTATCCTTTAAGGGAGCGCTTTCAATCACTAGCGAATTCCCTAAACGCTCTGCCAATGTAAATGACAGATTCCACTACAGCGTTTGCGATTAAGCAAATCGCAATTACATGACAGTCAGCATTTTAAGAGCGTTTACATGCTAATGATTTGTATAAGAGCAGGAAAACCGCTCCAAAAATCGCTTGCAAAGGCTATCACAAATCGCTAGCGATAGCGTTCTGTGCTTTCTAGTGCGGTCCAGGCCTGAAAGCACTGGCGATTAGAAAAGTGCTTTTGGTGTGCACCAGTCCGAGGTTGAATTACAGAAGTAAACTTTTGCCCGATATTCTAATTTTTCGAGTTCAACTGTAGGGATAGCAGTAGAGTGTTGTACCTGCTTTAGGGCCGGTTTCCACTACAAAGTGATGTGAATGCGGCTACCTAGCCGCATCGCATCACTTTCACCACCGGCCGCATCACTTCCGCATCTCCCGATGCAGAAGTGTATTGGAGGAGATGGGACGTGGCTGCGGGCGGACGCGGCCGTCCGAGAATCTTCAGTATGCTGCAGATTCTCGGATCCGCCGCACCGCTCCGCACAACATGCACGCAGTGGAAACTATTCCATTGCTGTGCATGTGTTTCAGGACACCTGCGGTGCGATGCGGCTATGTAAGCCACATCGCACCGCTCCTAGTGGAAACTGGCCATAATGTTATGTTGAGAGAACTGTTGATCTTATCAATTTAGCCAGGATGCCTGGAAAAGCCTCCTGAGTAACAGTAGGCATCTAATTACATTTGTTTGCTATACAATGTTTCTCCTCTGTATGTCAGTGTATATAAGCTGTGTTTTTCAGTTTGTGTCAGGAACCAGTCTGACGAAGGCTTTTTATAAGCCGAAAGCTCACTGTTTGTTCATCTCTAAGTTAGCCAATAAACGGTATCATCCTGATTCCAAACTGTAGGGTTGAAACTCAATTTTATTTTTATTTTGATCAGCTGAGCATACAAATCCAATCGCAATAGGATGTCATACCGATACGATGAGTGAAACGTCACCTTTAATGTTACTATTTCAGATAGTAAGTTCTGTATTGTCATTACAGACATTGTACAGTGCTGGGAGAATAGCTGTTTACATAATGGGGACGGAATGTTAGCCAGAAAGTAGAAACTGTGATCCGGCTGAACTGGACAGACTGGTTCTGCCCATCTCTGCAGCGATGTGAACTGGCCTCTCTCGCTGCTATGCTTTTTCTTCTCCACATTAGCTTTCCATTGTCATCTCGTATAAAATAAACAGTATCTAGACAAGTTCTCTGTCCATTCTTCAGATAGAGATCAGTACACTTGGCTTACTTTATAAAGACACAAACGAAGGGAGTGCTATGGCCTCGAGTGATGTCCCTCATCTCTTGGCTGCCACTTCTGCTGCTACCTATACAGCTAATCTCACTAAGTACATGCCTGGCTTCCAATACCTCCAGCTGCTAATGCTACTTAAAGAAACATTACAGCTTTGTTTTAATGAAAATACCTTAACCCTTTGGGGATCGGCTGCCTAACCCCCCCCCCCCTAAGGACTAGGCCATTTTACAAATGGGGGGGTCATTTGGGGGTGGGGGGGGGTCAGACAGCTGGATCCCCAATATAGCTACCTGGACATGGTGTTCCTAGTGTAGCCCAGTGTCCCCCGAAATGCCAGCAGCCTTTACTCCCCTCCAAGGCTCCAGCAATGAGCAGCTCTAGCCCCCTCCGCTCTGGCCGGCATCCTCACTCGCACTGCAATTAAGTTCCAGGTCGCAGCTTGATGACGTCATCAAGGCGGGACCCGACACTTATGTCAGAGTGAGCGGGGATGCCAGCCAGAGTGGAAGGGAGCGTCGATCGCCGGGGGAACGTCAGGAAGGTGAGTGGATCCTCTTCTTCCCCCTCCTACCGCCGCTGCTGTAATAGTGATCAATATGATCCGCCGGTGATCATAGTGATCAGGAGCCAATCGTGATGGCTTCTGATCACTGAAGGAAGATGTCCGCGGTCATGACAGCTTAATCTCCCCTCTCGAGTGCGCACGATCACGTCAGGATTGAAAATGGCAGGTGGCGTAAATCCTACGCCGCACCAGGCTTAGACAGCCACAAGTGCGGCGTAGGATTTACCATCAGTTGTCCCCAAAAGGTTAAAGTGTACCTGAAAGCAACATAAAAAAGTTACTCGTATTAGAAGACAGAAGCCTTTGGATAGTCCCGAGGCTTCCCCTGTGCCCCCTTTAGTGTGTTGTTCCAGTGCTGGGACCCTCTGAACCTATTCTTCAAGGGCTTGTCAAATAGGTTTGCGTTTCCTCACACCCATCCATGTAGGCCCTGAGCCCAGTGATGCAGTTGAGTCCGCTTCTGTCTGCTTTTCAGCATCTCTAACATTGATGTGTAACTGAGGTCCGTACAAAAGCAGTCACATTGCGCAGGTGCAAGATAGCCCACACCTGTGTAGTAGCACGGGGGGGGGGGGGGGGGGCGGTCTTTTGTATGGCTTTTTCCTCTATTCACGGTGCCAGCACATCTGCGTAGTGTGACCCTGCTCCTGACATGGATTAAAGGAAATCTAAAGCGCAAAAAAAACAAATCAATTTAATTTACCTGGGGCTTCTTGCAGCCCCCTGGAGTCTTTCAGTGCCTGCGCCGTCCTCCCGCGACCCTCCGGCCAGCAGCGGCAACTCCGTCAAAGCTGGCCAGCCATGCACCTCCTCACCCTGTCCCTGTGCACGGCAGCGTTCTCCGCATGTGCAGTGCGGGAAAACCGCTACCTCGGATGTGCAGAACGCTACCGGCAACAGGAGCGTGATCAGGGTGCTCGGGGCCATGCATGCGCATTAGGCTCCGAAAAATAAATGGTTCTAAATGAGTTTTAAATATTGATGAGGTGGACCCATATAAGGTGCTCCTAGGAGGGAGCAATACCCCACTCAGGTGTAGATGGCGATGTGGAAACAATGGTGGCCTAAGGACCTTTTTTTTTTAAAGTGGACCTGAACTCATAAACGTAAATTCTGCTCTGGTCCATACCCCTTATGGACCAGAGGTCTGGATGCGAAGTGGTTAAAGGACACATCCAAATATGCTGGGGGAATAATATCCACTTACCTGGGGTTTCCTCCAGCCCCTGCCAGCCGTCCTGTGCCCTCGCCGCAGCTCTGCTCAGCGCCGGTGGCCCAGGGTCCCCTCCGGCACCATATCCCCACTGCACTAGCGGCTCTCATATTCGCACTGACATCATCACTGTACTGCGCAGTAATACAGATGGATGACGTCCACGCGACCAGTGAGCAACATGCTGCAGCAAAAGCCGACCGGATGCTGATCTGGCGAAGTCGGCATCTGCACTGGAGGGGACCGGGAGCTACCGGAGCTGCAGCGAGGGCACAGGACGGATGCAGGGGGCTGGAGGAAGCCCCAGGTAAATAGATTTTTTATTTTAATGTTGCTCAAACTTTCCCTTTAAATAACCATTCAGTATTTAATTTGGTATTTGCTGGATTATTGCAGCGGAGGGAAAAAGGAGAAAATATGTGGTACGGATAGCATATTTTTTTATTATACTAATGAGTAAAATGCAAGTCCAAAGTGCATAATATTAACCTAAAACGTGTATCCGCTCAAGACCACTAGTACCTTATTCACCATTTTTAATGACTCCACAAATGAAGAAAACTTATTTTTATTCACTTTCTTATTTCCCTGAATTTAGTTTTTTTTTTTTTTCCTCCTCGGCTCTATTTCCTCCCTTTTTTATCACCTTACCGAATGGCTGTTTGTTAGTTACCGACAGCTCCAGGCTGGAGATAAATGCTTTATTTCTTGTTAATTTACATTTACTTCTCTAGTTGGTAATTTACCTTACTAGTCAGTCATTTCAGTCCTTAATTTCCATGCGGTAGCAGCCTTACTGAATTGAGAGTTCACAATGTTTGGTGAAATCAGCTGTTTTCTGCTTTTATCGAATGTGGAAATGCTAACTGAATTGAACAGTATGAATTGCCCTGTTGATTAGTGAAGAACGGGATGTCCCCACTAGACCTGGATTGTTCTGTCTCAGACAATCCCTGTGCTATCCAATCTCTGTATACCAGCTAATCTTCAGTACAGCCATTTTCTGCCAGGAAAGTGTTTTATGGATGTAATTCCTTATCAGTCAGGGTTAGGCTATAGTCCATCCTGGACAGAAATTGTCATTTGCATACCTGATTTTCAACTCTTTCAGGCAGAGAAAGGAAAAAAAGGAACACAGCCTAGTTATTTGTGGGCTTGGCACTGTACATGCACATGTCTATCTTAACATGTCACCGTGTGTATCCTTTAAGGGCTCATTCACACTGGAGGCACTTTTGGAGTGTTTGAAGTGCTGCCGGTTTTTACAAATCGCCCTGAAAGCGCTTGTGCAATGCTTCTCTGAGAGAGTTCACATCTGAGCGGTTTGTTTCCGATCCACTAAGAAAAGCGCTGCATGGACCATTTTTGAGGCGATTTGCCTCAATGGAAGGTTTAGGAAAAACGCAAAATGCTCACAAAATCGCTTTGTGCAGCGATTGCGTGATCATAAAGAATAAATACATTGTATTTATTCTTTTCCGGATCAAAGAATCCACTTCCTGACTGACGTCAGGAAATGAAAAAGTGGAATGGCTCGGCAAAAGCGCTTACAAAAAACACCAAAACCGCCCAACTCACAGAAATCACCGGGAAGGGGACAAACCGTGTCAAACGCCCAATGCAAATGCAACTGCGATCGGAACGCAATGTAAACGAGGCCTATCTGAAACATTACTTTATGCATTGAGGAACAGAAATATTGTGTGATGTTCACTTTAAACATAAACAAAAGTTTGCTTTCCTAAAACAGAATTTGCGATAATTCAGGTTGGAGTGAGCTTGAGATGTCTCCCAGAGCACCACTGCTGAATATATGCAAATTAACCATTCTACCCTTAGAAGCTAAACACACCTTCAGAACCACTAGAATGCAATGATGTGTCAGCTTGTTAATTTGTACAGAGCCATAATAATCCAACATGCATACAGACTGTTTCGGATTGTTTGATCCTCATCAGTGCATGGCATGGATTAATTTGGCTCTATGGAGTAGGGCTTGTAAACATCCATTACCATGCAAGAAAATAAATGGGAGTTTCTCTGGATAAGTGATGTAATTAAAATTACACTTGCGTCTTCACCATGATTTGTTATGAACAGTGCAGCTTTCATAGATTAAATGGCTTTTACACTGCTGTCATTATAAACCTACACAATGTAGGTTTGTGGAGGGGGCATGACTAATGACCTGATAGAATAACAGGGGCCTGATACTGCCTAGTACTGCCGTGCTGTCTGCACAGGGGGCTGCCATAAATCTACATTGTTTTATAACATAAACAAAACGGGAGGGATGTGAAGAATTTTCTCCTGCAGAGTGGCTTTGATGTAAACTGATATACTGGATATCTGCAAAAAAGTAAAACTGTACCAATAATATCTCCTGGACAATATCTATACAAGGCGGTCATTTATATTTGCAAATGCCGTAAAGCAGAGTTCCCCAACCTTGTCCTCAAGGCCCACCAACAGTCAATGGCCTCAATTCACTAAGATCATGCTGGAGATGAGGCAAGAGATAACTTACCTCCACACAGTGAGAGAGTTATTTTATCTCTTCATTCCTTAAGTTACCTCTCCTGTAGTTAATTTACCTCCTCTGTAGTTCATTAACCTCCTCTGTAGTTATTTTCACACGTAGTTAATAAACAGCCTGTCTTTAACTGTGGAGTTATTTTAAGGATTGAAGAGTGAACTTAAGGACAGAAGAGTTAACTTTAGGTTTGCCTGGGGTAAAATGTTTCCTGAATACGACATGCCTTATCACCATGGTGATAACTCTAGAAGAGTTATTAAAGACAGGGGATAAGCTTAGTGAATTGAGGCCATTGTTTTGCGGAAAACCACAAACATGCACAGGTGAGGTAATTAGTGTCTCAGCAGAGCTGATTAACTACCTCTATGGATTTCCATAACATGCACTGTTGGTGGGCCTTGAGGACAGGGTTGGGGAACACTGGCGTAAAGGTAACCTAAAGCATTAAAGATAACCTAAAGCGAGAGGGATATAGAGGTTGCCATATTTATTTCCTTTTAAACAATGCATATTGCCTGGCTGTCCTGCTGATCCTCTGCCTTTTAATACTTTTAGCCGTAGACTCTGAACAAGCATGGAGATCAGGTGCTCTGACTGAAATCTGACTGGATTATTTGATTGCTTGTTTGAGGTGTGTGATTCAGATACTGTTGCAACCAAAACAATCAGCAGGACAGCCAGGCAACTGGTATTGCTTAAAAGGAAATAAATATGGAAGCCTCGCTGTAGGTTCCCTTTTTAACGTGTGTAGTTAATGGAAACGATCATTCGTGTTTTGGTGTAGCAATTTTTTATTTTGTGTACAGTAGAGCTGGAAGTGTAAACCGCTTGGAAAATCGCTATGTTCTAGTGCTTTTTAGAGCGATTTTTCCACTTTCCTATACTTAGCATTGAGGCTGAGTCACCTCAGAAATGCTGCTGGTCCCGCGTTTACGTTTGGAAAAATATCACATCGCTTTGGTGTGATCCATCCCATTCAAATACATTAGCCAAGCGATTTTCAAGGCGTTAGCCACGCTGTCCCCCCCCCCCCCCCCCCCCTGCCCTTTCTCCTATAGAACACTGGGGGGCTGGGGGGGGAGGTGGAGACATGCGTGTCCCCTCAGTCGTTCGTCGCGGCAGGGAATCCTGCTTATTTTAATGCGACGAACAACTCTGGGGGGATACGAGTGTCCCCCCAGGGCTGCCAGTGTTCTATAGGAGAGAAGCCAAGGGGGGAGGACCGCAAGACGCAAAGCCGGCGGCTTGATCTGTTACATTGCCGTCGGCTTATTTGTCATTTAATTAACTCACTTTTTTAATAGACATATTGTTACGCCAACTAGTAATACAATTCGCACCACCTGCGGCGGTTACAATCAGTTTTGTTGCGTGAAGCAAGTATGATTGAAATTGGCAACAAAAGCGCCACCTGCCGGATGCCCACAGCTAACGGATAAGTACCAATAGATCTTATCAATCGAGCCGCTGATATCTCGATTGATAAGATCAAACCTGTCACTGCGGCGGATCGATACCGCGCTCGATCCCTGCGGGCGGACAATAGAAAAAAACCGAAGCGCTGATAAGAAGGGCGAGCGGGAATCGATCTGCGCGGACGAGTGGTGATGCGCCTGCATCGAGCTGTTGGCTCGATACCGGCGCACTATCTACCTGTGTATGCCCAGCATGAGAGAGTCCAAGGGACTACTAATCCTGCTGGCTATATAGACGCAAGTGATAACTCCTGAGGCTTTGCCGTCTGATGTGCCATAGCCAACTTGTGACTAACCTATGCCGGTTTTGTTCTTTCAAGGCTCTGCCTCTGACACAGGAGACCAGGGTTCAAATCTCCGCTCTTCCTGTGCGCCAGCACCTATTCAGTAAGGAGACTTTGGGCAAGACTCCCTAACACGGCTACTGCCTACTGAGCGCGCCTTACTGGCTGCAGTGCTTTGAGTCGCCAGGAGAAAAGCACAATATAAATGTTCTGTCTTGTCTCTGGGTGATCCAGAGCAGAGGTGCCCACACTTTTTCGACTTGTGAGCTACTTAAAAAAAAAAAAATTAGCAAGTCAAAATGATCTACCCATGTACAATTTTAGGAGCACACTTGTATGTACAAAATGTAAAATGTAGTGTGGTCGGGATCTAACATGAAGTCCTTCACTATCTACCTAATGGGCACCCCTGATCCGGAGGCTTCCTGTATTCTCCTCGACCCCACCCCTGCTTGTCCGGACCCTCCCCTTCTTTCTTGCTGCGCTCCCCTCCGTGTATGAGCATGGATGCTCTGCGCCTGTGAGTTCTGGCAGCGCCTGCGCAGTAGCACAAAGCCTTTTCTTGCGTGCATGACGTAAAAGTTTTTGTAGTGAGAAAATAAAATTGTAGAATAGAGTGTGAGCAGACAGCTGTCTGTTGCAGAAGATGTGTGAGTTTTGAAGCAATTTTTTTTTCTTCTCTTCATTCAGGTTTGCCAAGTCACTGTCTTTGTCCTTCCCTGTTCTTTTGTTAAAAGGAATCTGAAGTGAAAATAAACCTATGAGATAATGAATTGTATGTGTAGTACAGCTAAGAAATAGAACATTTAGTAGCAAAGAAGAGTTTCATTTTGTTTCCAGTACAGGAAGAGTTAAGAAACTTCAGTTGTTATCTATACAAAAGAGCTTCTCTGAGCTCTCCGACTAATTTAGTCAGAGAGCAATGCTATTTTCTGAAAGAAACAGTGAAAAAACATTTAGCTCTGCTCTGTTTCATAATTGTAAACTGCAAATATTAGAGAATGATGCAATGTAGTTTAAAAAAAAAAAAAAAAAAAAAAGCTATATATAACTGAAAATAACAATGACTCTTCTTTGCTACTAATGTTCTATTAACTATCTGTACATGTATTATGATTCATTATATCATAAGTTTTGTTTTTTTTCGCTTTAGTGTCACTTTAAGGGCTCATTCGCATTGCGTTACGCTCGCGTTAGTGTTTGGCTTTTTTAGTTGTAATTTTTTTTTCCGATTCCTGGCGGTTATGTTTTTAGAGATAAGCGCAAGTCAGGAAGTGAACTCTTTGACCCGTTAAAAGGAAAATAGGGCACCCTCCATATACCTTTCGCTACAGTTGTCACCCTCAGTGATAAGGGGTGGTCCTTCCCATATCCATGCTCCTACCTCTGCAATGGTGCAGAGGCCTGAATGTGATGTCCGCAGGGAGAAGAGATGGCCAGCGACATGCAAATAATCTGGCATGCCTGCAAATTGTGGCCAACTAGGAATGGAGCCAATCAAATGATCCTACTGCTGATTCTGATTGCTCCGATGTTACCCTGTGTACAGTGTGCGTGACCTTTTCCTACAAGCTCATTGACCATCACTGGTGCAGAGGCTTGGCTGCTCTTATTGTGTGTACACACTTGAAAGATATCAGACCAATTTTACCCCCTTCCATGCAGTATGAGAGCCGTACCTACACAGTCTATTCTATGGAGCTGAACTCCCCATCAGGTAAAAATCTTTGCAAGATGCTGCACACAAAGATGCTGTACACATTCAACAGATCAGTATCTGCAAAAGATTCGTTCCTGCAAAAGATCCGTCCTTGCAAAATGCATTCGTAGTCTATATGCAGATCCTCATACACACTTTGTTTAACAGACCTTCATCTGCAGATCAGATCCACCAGGATGGATTTTCAGATCTGCAGATGAATGTCTGTTAAACAAGGGGTGTATGAGGATCTTCAGATATCATAGACTATGAATGCATTTTGCAGGGATGGATCTTTTGCAGGAACTGATCTGTTGAATGTGTACAACGTCTTTGTAAGCAGCATCTTGCAAAGATTTTCACCTGATGTGGAGTTCAGCTCCATAGAATAGTGTAGTATGGCTCTCATACTACATGGAAGGTGGTTAAATTGGTCTGATATCTTTCATTTATCTTTCAAGTGTATATGTAGCATTAGTGTTTACATGCATGTGCAGAATTTACATGAAAACCTGAGCTGCTTGGAAAGTGTGTATGTGGAATCAGGTTAGTCCAACATTGACACACACACACAGTACATAGTACCTCGCTACACATGATGCCTCTTGTAGCAATGTCTTGTGTACTGTAAGCCAATGCAGCACAAGCAGGAAATGTGGAATGTAAACTATTTTACTGTGTGGGTCGGTAAAAATGCTGAGCGTATTTTAAGCTTTTCTTTGTGAAGGTTCATGCAGGATGCAGAGACCAGCAACTAAAATAATTAGAGGGATGGAAGGTCTCTCTAACTAGGAAAGGTTAGATAAACTGGGCTTATTTAAGGTGGCCATACAACAGGCGACTTGGCGGCCGATCGACAATCAAATCAGTTGAAAATTGGTGCCGCCAAGTGATTGACAATGCGGCCAATTTCGGCATACCTCCCAACTTTTTGAGATAAGAAAGAGGGACACTGAAAGGTTGTAATAATGTGCTGCGTAAATCACCCCGATATTAAAATATATACAGCACATCACAATTTCTTAAAAATGACATCATTGCTTCAACTAGTCAGCAGCACATTCCTCCAGACAGTGCTTTACAGATACATTAATAATTAACACTCTAGAAGTTCCAGGCACCTGAATACAAAACCTGTATTTCAATACCCAGTTGGTATATTACCATACAAGCCACTGTGACAGAGATCTGAAGACTCAGACCTATTCATGCATTGTTGTTAAAAAACCTGGTCTATTGAGAAATTAACACATGTAACAAAGTCTACCTCTGCCAGTTGTTTACAGAATAACAAATCCTATTGTCTCTGCTGTCTGTACCAGGTCTATGCTATTGTTTCAAATATTTTCTATGTGCACTCCGGTCTAATCTGGTTTTTCCCTAACATCAGGGTGTATATAAGATTGACCTGTAAATAAAGATTTCAGATGCTGTTCCACCAATTTAAGTGTTTGTGGTTCTGTATCTCCCAGCTGGAAGAGAGGGTATTCACTTGGATTGGGGGAGAACTTTAACCTGGGTTGCAGATTATTCTGCTAAGTCATCTTGTAGCTGCCTCCGCTGAAATTGAGCTAACAGTTTGGTGTCGAGAAGTTGGATCCGCCATATACAGTATCGGGTGAGTAATTCTATTTTTTGATTACCACCCTATACTGTCAGAGCGGATTAATAGAACCCGGAGGGAAAGTGCTTCTGTAGCGCCTCTCCCAGGAATCTGATATTCCTAAAGTAAATAGCGGGTCTGATGCCCCAATTAAGAAAGCAGTACTGTGTGTCTAAGTGAATATTCTCTCTAAACCTTGTATATTGTTGTATAGTCGCTTAAGTGAATTTTAGTTATATAAGATTGCATGTTACTGTATAGATTTGTGTAGATTGTATGTGAGGTTAAGCTGAGATTGAAGGTATAAACTTGTCCACAGAGGATAGTTAAAATTCAAACCATAAATCGGGTGTAGATAAACCTATAGAAACTATAGAAGAATCACATAAGCTGGAGACCAGGTTTGCCAGTAAAGTCTAATACTGACGTCACCATCCCTAGATAAACCTTCAAACTCAGCTAATCTCACTCTATTTTTTTTAGCTTAGCATAATGGGAAAGTCTCAAAGGTAAGGGGACTCCCACGGGTTATTTTTGATTTATGATGTATCATATTCTGTGATGCTGTTTAATGCGGATATATAGATTTGTAAGTTTTAGAAAAAATCATGTTCCACAATTTGCTTTGAATCTTATTTCTGACTAACTCTATTTAGGAGTTTCATTTTTTTTCTCGGAGACACTCAGCAGTTGCAGGTGTCTCTCTGGACCAGGACATTTTGAATGGGCATTGCGGCCGCAGGATAACTTTTTTTATCAGTCCCTCCAAAATGTTCTGGCCTGGCTACTAGATGTTTCTGAGCCTTTTCTTCTAATTACTATAAATGTGTTTGTCTATCTCCTCTCACTGTAGTTTCTGTGGAACTGTGATTTAAATTGCTTGTGTATGACTGGTTGCACTTTTTCAGCTAGGTTGTACTTTAAATATGCATCTCTGGACATCTGCTCAGAGTTGTTGCAGGTTTCTACCCCCTCCCTCCATGTATTGGGAGAGACTTGTGTTAATGCTTTTGTTTTTTCTCTTTCCTCTTCCCTGAAAAGACTGGGGGCAATGAGGAGAGTGTCAGGAAACAGAAACAAAAGAAGATCCCAGCTATTTGTTGTTTGTCTGTTTGTGTATGTGTCTGTGCACAGAGAGTATCCAAATTTTTTTTTTAGAGTTAGGAATAAACCTCTTAATTTAATTGATCGTTTTTTTCTACAGTCAGAAAAGTCAAAAGCTAAATTATTGTTGGAGTCTAAGGTATGCGGACTGTGGTTATGTAAATGTGCATGTGTTGTCTTTCTTTGTCTACTATAGGAGAGGGTTTGTAAATTGTCTTGAGGCAAGGCAGGTGAGATTGAATGTGTAATTGGTTTTCACCTCATATAATGAATGACCCATGCACAAAGTTGCTGGCCATTGTGATGTTTTGAATTTAGTGTTTTGCAAAGGAAACAATTTATTTCGGGTGAACCAGATGTAACATGTCTTAAAATTTGTAATTTAAAGTTGGTTATAAAAAATTAACATACGGAAAGGCATGTTCCATCTGAAGTTTTTTGTTTTTCATGTGGGTTTTTTTTTTTGTCAGGTATTTTTGCATATACCTGAGAATTCAAAGCACACAACAGTTTTGCTGTCAATGGGTGAATTAGGTTTGTAAATCTTCCAGTAGGAATTAAGTTGCTGTGAATGAAATGTAATCATTTTAACTTGAGCTTGCACTCATGCCGATATGAATGTAATGTAGAGATTGTGTCCAAAATCATCTTGCTCAAATTACTAGAAGTTATGCTCATGCCAGGTTTTCTGTTCATATTGCCAAGAATAATGCAAACAATTGTGTGAATGTTTGGGTACGTGTATAATATTAATGGTGATGAGTCCCTTAAGCAAAGTGACATACTTATATTTTTTCACTTGTAATTGTGTAAAATTCTAACAAATGCTTTTACAGCAATTTCTTTGTTGGTTTCTGGTCTGTCTCTGGTTACAATCTGAGGGGTGTGGGAAACAAACCCTGGTGTTGTGCATTTGGGGAGGGTTTTGAACAGCAGACGTTGACCCCCTGTACCACCTACTGTGCACAGGGTGAGATGGGGGGCCAACTAAACCTGCAAGTGGCTGAATCACACAGCCTCATAACCCGGCCCACATCAGTGTTCTAACATGCCTGGAGAGGGTGGAGACAAATATGTCATGTAAAATACTTATTGGTTGATTTGATTGTAATTGTCTCCATATGTCTGTTTGTATTGATACTGTGCTGTATAAAGCAAGGTCAGAGAAATGTGTTTAAGTGTCAGAACTCTATAGTACTAGGATTTACAGACAGTATGATGTTAGTAAAAGAAATTTGAATAGAGAGAGTAACCTTTGTCAAAATATTGTTACATAGCTACGCATGTGGTAAATAGGTTGCACACACCCACTAAGCTGTTTAACTTCTTATTACCATTGAGGACCTCTACATAACTGCTTTGATTGAGACTGAGCTATCATTTACTTGGCTCATGCAGTTTGACAAACCTTGAACTCTTGTCTGATTCATCTTTACTAATTTGCCTGCACAAGTGTTCTTTATTACCTGTTCACTTGGAGACCTGCCTGTGATATCACCTGATTATGGAATACTTTGGAGATCATCTGATATGATTCTCCTGCACTGATGCAGCCCTAGAAGGATGACCCTCTGCTGTAAGGATGAGCCCTTCCTGCACCTGCCCTCCTCCTGTGTTGGTGATGGCTGCTTCAAGCCTTTCTTTTGTGTCATCCTTTGGGAAGAACTCCGCCTCTGCTGTTGCAACTGTGAGGTTTCTCAACTGGGATGAGAAGTTGAGTCTGCCCTTCCCTGCCTTCTACAACCTGGCTGCAATTGCTACATCCTTGTTATAAATCTGTTTCCATTTCTTTTGTGGGTGCCCAATGCCATACAATGAAACTGCTAACAAAAAGGCACTGGGTGTAGCCACGGTGATTACACGGCCAGCTCTCAGCCGCCACTGTCTGTTTGCCCCGAGACAGTGAGAGCTTGGCAGAAAAACATCTGCATTCATCATGAGGGCTTGTGGTGATGAATTCACCGTCCTCCTTCACCCTTCAAATGAACAATATTCTACTCTGCAATAATGAACTGACATTTCCTGGACCCACTCGAGGATCATTTTTTTTTCCAAAATGCATTAAGGAGTTCTAACCTTATGGGTGAGGTGTGGCTTTAGGCAACCTGTTACAGTTTACCACATTCAGTTTTCCATTAAGTTATGCAGGGCTAGATTAGGATGATATACTAGCAAAGCTAACTACTGTTAATTCATCGTGTAGTTGTGTAACCCTTTAAACTGTATATTGTATTTGTGTACCAATGACAACACTAACTCATTGATCTCTAACATACATAGAGCTGTGCATAGTATCTAAGTGATCCCGCCCTTTCCTTTAGAAAAGGTTGGGATCAAAGGTTGGGTTGAAAGGTTGTAATAATGTGCTGCGTAAATCACCCCGATATTAAAATATATACAGCACATCACAATTTCTTAAAAATGACATCATTGCTTCAACTAGTCAGCAGCACATTCCTCCAGACAGTGCTTTACAGATACATTAATAATTAACACTCTAGAAGTTCCAGGCACCTGAATACAAAACCTGTATTTCAATACCCAGTTGGTATATTACCATACAAGCCACTGTGACAGAGATCTGAAGACTCAGACCTATTCATGCATTGTTGTTAAAAAACCTGGTCTATTGAGAAATTAACACATGTAACAAAGTCTACCTCTGCCAGTTGTTTACAGAATAACAAATCCTATTGTCTCTGCTGTCTGTACCAGGTCTATGCTATTGTTTCAAATATTTTCTATGTGCACTCCGGTCTAATCTGGTTTTTCCCTAACATCAGGGTGTATATAAGATTGACCTGTAAATAAAGATTTCAGATGCTGTTCCACCAATTTAAGTGTTTGTGGTTCTGTATCTCCCAGCTGGAAGAGAGGGTATTCACTTGGATTGGGGGAGAACTTTAACCTGGGTTGCAGATTATTCTGCTAAGTCATCTTGTAGCTGCCTCCGCTGAAATTGAGCTAACAGACACTTAAAGAGGATCTGTAACGTCAAGATGCCCTGGGGGGTACTCACCTCGGGTGGGGGAAGCCTCCGGATCCTAATGAGGCTTCCCACGCCGTCCTCCGTCCCTCAGGGGTCTCGCTGCAGCCCTCCGTGAAAGATGACGTCAATATTTACCTTCCCGGCTCCTGCGCAGGCGCTCTGACGGCTGTCGGCTCCGAACTACATGGAAATACCCGATCGCCATCGGGTCTGCTCTACTGCGCAGGCGCAAGTTTCCGGCGCCTGCGCAGTAGAGCGGACCCGACTGAGATCGGGTATTTCCGTGTAGTTCGGAGCCGAAAGCAGCCACAGCGCCCCCGCTAGAGCCAGCAAAGGTAAATATTGAACTGACAGTCGGGTCTGTCGCCGGCTGTTCGGAGGGCTGCAGCGAGACCCTCGTGGGACAGAGGACGGCGTGGGAAGCCTCATTAGGATCCGGAGGCTTCCCCCACCCGAGGTGAGTACCCCCCAGGGGATGTTTTTGATGTTAGAGTCTCTTTAAAGAGGAGCTCCAGTAATAATAATGTAATAAAAAAAGTGCTTCATTTTTACAATAATTATGTATAAATGATTTAGTCAGTGTTTGCCCATTGTAAAATATTTTAAATCCCTGACATTTATCACATGTGACATTTTTACTGCTGGCAAGTGATGTAGCTGCTGTTTGCTGTTTTGGCAGTTGGAAACAGCTGTAAACAGCCATTTCCCACAATGTAACAAGGTTCACAGACAGGAAACTGCCAGAAGTACCTCAGTACTCAGAGCATCTTGTGGGAGGGGTTTCACCACAATATCAGTCATACAGCGCCCCCTGATGGTCTATTTGTGAAAAGGAATAGATTTCTCATGTAAAAGGGGGTATCAGCTACTGATTGGGATAAAGTCCATTTCTTCATCGCAGTTTCTCTTTAAGCCATGCCCCAGCCACTCCTCTAACCACACCTCCAGCAGACCCCTAATCACACATACCATAAAGATTTCATAAGAAAAACTTGTTGTTTTATAATTTAAACCACACTGGTCCTTTTGATCCTGGTTCATTTTCCTTTATATTAACATTTAAATATAAGAAATATCAATTGAAAGGATTGGAATTTGGCTGCAGCTGTGTCTAAATAACACACCAGAAAAAAGCATGCAGCTATTATCTTGTCTTGTCTGACTATGTCAGAAACACCTGATCCAGATCTATCTCCACTGCCCCTGATCTATCAACCACTACCATGGACAAGGTCTCCTCCTGCCTATCAGCCATCTCCTCCTGGATGTCCGCTAGGTTTCTGAAACTAAACATAGACAAAACGGAATTTATGATCTTCCCACCCCAGCCATCCATGAACCTCCCAGATATGTCACTGTTAACCACACTACCATTCACCCTACCTCTCAAGCCCGCTGTCTGGCTGTCACCCTGGACTCCGCATTCTCCTTAACTCCCCACATCCAAAACCTCACAAAGTCCTGCAACTTCCACCTCCGTAACATCTGCAAGAACCACCTTTTCCTGACCTCTGCCACTACCAAACTCCTCATCCATGCCCTCATAATTTCCCGCCTTGACTACTGCAATGCCCTGCTGTCTGGTCTCCCTATGATTCAAATGTACCCGCTGCAGTCCATCATGAATGCGGCAGCCAGAATTATCCACTCCTCCCATCGCTCCACCACGACGGCTCCCCTGTGTGAATCCCTCCACTGGCTTTCTATCCAGTCCAGAATCAGATTCGAGATATTGTGTCTGACCTACAAATCCGTCCACAAAACCTGTCCAACCTACATTTCCGATCTTACTCAGAGGTACACACCTAGCCGCTCACTCCGCTCCTCCAATGAACTTCGCCTGACCGCCCCCCGCATCACCCAGTCCCATGCACGCCTACAGGACTTCTCAAGAGCTGCTCCAACACTATGTAACTCCCTACCTCCACCCGTTAGGGCAGTCTCCTCATTCAACATCTTCAAGAAGGCCCTCAAAACTCACATTTTCACTCTGGCCTACCACCCCTCACAAGTGCTCTAAACCCACAGCTGAACTTTGGTCCCCTACCTCTCATGTCCCTACCTCTCCCTCTAGATTGTAAGCCTTTGGGCAGGGTCCTCCTTTTGTGTCCTACCTGATCATGCACCTCCATTACTGTGCACCCATGCTATGCATCTGGGTGAACCTAACTTGCCTAATCTCCATGCTCCATCCAGTGACTGACTAAGCATTACCTTGTACTCATACTGTGATGTGTGATCTGGTCTTTCTTGTATTGCTGTATTGTCATATTGCTGTATGTCACCCCTAAATATTGTCTGTAACCTAAAGTAATGTCCAGCGCTGCGTAATATGTTGGCCCTTTATAAATACAATAAATAAATCTGCTGCGTGCTTGTTCACAATCTATGGTTAAAAGTATTAGAGGCAGAGGATCAGCAGGGCAGCCAGGCAACTGGTATTGTTTAAAAGGAAATAAATATGGCAGCCTCCATATCCCTCTCACTTCACTTGTGCTTTAAAGTCTTCTATTATGTTGCAGTAGTAATAAAAGATGTAGAACTATTAAATAAATTTAGCAAAGTAAACTGGAGCAAAAGTGGAGCAGGTTTCAATTAAGGCTGGAGTCACAGTGGTCAGTTGCATAATGCGTTATGACTGTGTGAACTGCAATGGAGACTGGACATAGCATGCATGAAGCAAGTTAAAATGACACAATCCATTACAATGCTGTACTGTGAACAGGTCCATAGAATTGTATGGGCAGTGAGTTGACCTGCAGAATTATTCTGCAACACAGCTGAGCACTGAACGGGGCCTAAATTTGCAAATACGGTGATTGGTTGTTTTGGGCAAATGCTTTTAGTGTGTTTTTTTGTTTTTTTATTTTTTTATTTTTTTTTTTTCCTTTCTTGATCAATCTACCTCACAGTTGCTGTGGTGTGTGGCTTGCAGAGGCTGTGCCAACCAGTCATTTTATAACCTTGATATTATCAGCTGTCCTGACTAATAAATGTGTTTTGTTTTTTTTGTTTTTTTTTTATTATTTTAGAGCCCCAAAGAGCATGGCTTTCAAGGACCTTACCTCAAGAGCAGTACTACTTTATGATGAATGGATTAAAGATGCCGGTAAGCTGAATACCGCTTGTAGTTTTGTTTTTTGTTTTTATCCCCCTTGCCGTGATGGCACATGGGCCAGGGGCCACTAGCAGCACTTCGATAGCCACACAGCATAGGCATTAAAGGCAGTTTTTGCACTCAGGTGGATGGAGCCCTGACAATACCGTTGCAAAGCTGGCAGAACATTTGTCGGAATATCAGGGCCTGTGCACACTGCTGCGCTTGCACTGTTTTTAAAATCGCATGCAATTTTTAAAATGCAAAGCCTTCATGAAAATACAAAAATCACATCGCACCAGTGTGTACAGGTCTTCATAATTTTCATGATTTTTCAAAAAGACCTTGAGATTAAAAAACACATGAGATTTTAAAAGCGCAGCAGTGTGTACACGGCCTAAGATGCTCCAGACTATAAGACGCAGCTAGGTTTAGAGGTCAAGAATCGGGAGGAAAAAAAAATACTAAACCTGGTGCATCTATCCTGCAGGGGCGTCTTATGGACCTTTTACCCTCTAAGCTATTCTATCTTAGCTACACTACATTAACACCTGCTGCCCCCACCAGCTAAGCTACACTACACTGCAACTTCAATGGGCCAGACTCGGATCTGGCCTCATCCTGCTGCCGCGCTCCTCTCTCCCTTGCTCCCGTCCTGCTTCTCTGGCATCTTCCGATATCCCGGTACACTTCCGCCAACTACGGCAGTACAGGTCTGGTCCTCCTTCCTGGTCGGCATTACTGGTTCCCCCATACTGCGTGCGCCGCATGTCCTGTGTGACCCACAGGCATGTGCACTGCTAGGGTCATGTAATATGAGGGAACCACTAATGCAGAAGTATGAGCCAACCAGGAAGAAGGACCGGAGCTGTATTACAGCAGGTGGCCGCAGTGTACTGGGATATTGGAAGTTGCAGGTGGAAAAGCAGGACCGGAGCGACGGGGAGAGGAGCGTGGCGCTGGATGCGGTAAGAGCTTCCCTGCGCACTCTGTACCATTTTTACTGTATGTATGTATGTATGTATGTATGTATGTATGTGTGTGCCTTAATTTAAAGAGAACCTGAACTGAAAATAAAAAGTCAAAATAACATACACAGATCATACTTGCCTCCCATGTAGTCTGCTCATCAATCTTTCTCCTCTCCCGCGTGTTGTTTGTCCACTGTGATCAATGGATTTCTCCGTCCTCCATTTTGAAATTGGCCATTACCCCCCTAACAGCTTTCTGGTCAGCACACTGTTAAAGGGGAACTGAAATAAAGGGTATACGGAGGCTGACTTATTTATTTCCTTTTAATCAATACCAGTTGCCTGGCAGCCCTGCTGGTCTATTTCTCTGCAGTAGTATCTGAATAACACCAGAAACAAGCATGCAGTTAGTCTTGTCAGATCTGACTTTAAAGTCTGAAACGCCTGATCTGCTGCATGCTTGTTCAGGGGCTATGGCTAATAGTATAAGAGGCAGAGGATCAGCAGGGCTGCCAGGCAACTGGTATTGCTTGAAAGGAAATAAACATGACAGCCGCCATATCACTCTCACTTCAGTTGTCCTTTAAACTGTTAGTTATATCGCCCACTTGAGCCATTGGGAAGCATGGACATTACCTTGCACATTTAGTTGTAACTGACAGCAACTGGTATATTTCAGTTCTGACAAAATCTTGTCAGAACTGGAAGGGATCATTGTAAGAAGAAAATGAGCTTCTGAGAGGAACTGACGGTGAGGTAAGTATGTAATAATCATTTGCAGGTACATCATGTGTTTATTTTAAATAATTTTACTCAGTTCAGGTTCCCTTTAAGCACCCAAGAAAATGTATTTGTTTAATCTGTTCCTACACTTCACATTGCTGGCTATACAGCAGAGTTGATTTGCCAATAAGTAGGCGCCATGCAGGCAGATTAAAGAGTTCGCAAGTAAAGTCGCCATAAACCGACCATTTATGAATAACTAAGTGGATTAGTGATTTATATACAGCGCTGGCTGAAGTCCAACAAGAAAGTCAAAATCAATGTCATTAAATGAACATAACGGTGTTGTGTTACGTTATACTGTGTACAGCACTTTCTGCTTTTTTGTACACTTTTAAAGAGAGATTAAATGTTCCACCATGTCACTAGTCTACTTCAGGAGACTCAGCAGGAGAAAATTCCGCTAACGTGATTGGGTGGACGGCATCCTCATTTAGATTTCAGATAGGTTGTAGTAATGATACGCCCCAGCTATTTGGACAATGGCAACGCTTTATGCTGTAGAGGGTGCCGTGATTGGAGAACTGTCCCCTAGGTAGTTTCCTGCTGGGTCCCCAAAAAGACTAGCGCCCCATCTTCATGCTAACATGTCTTGCCCCCCTGAGTCATTTCCTGATACAGGAAGAATATGGCTTTAAAGCTTAAAGGGGCACTATGGCGAAAAGTTGTTAAATTGAAAATATGTGCAAACATAAACAAGTACATTTTTTCCAGAGTAAAATGAGCCATACATTACTTTTCTCCTATGTTGCTGTCACTTACAGTAGGTAGTAGAAATCTGACAGGTTTTGGACTAGTCCATCTCTTCATAGGGGATTCTCAGCAAGGCTTTTATTCTTTATAAAGATATTCCCTAAACAGGATTTAAATAATGATGCTGGCCAGCTTCCCTGCTCGATACAGTTTTTTGGCAGTTGGACGGAGCAACTGCCATTCACTAAGTGCTTTTGAAAATGAATAAATCCCTGAGAATCCCCCATGAAGAGATGGACTAGTCCAAAACCTGTCACTTCTGTCAGATTTCTACTACCTACTGTAAGTGACAGCAACATAGGAGAAAAGTAATTTATGGCTCATTTGACTCTGGTAAAAAATGTACTTCTTATTTGTTTGCACATATTTTAAATTTAAAATTTTTTCGCCATAGTGCCCCATTAATAAAACTAAACAAGACAAATAGTAATAGCAAGCAGGATAAGCAGATGTATACATTGTATAGATACAAAGTGGGGAACAGCATGTCTCATGGTCCAAAATAAATGTGCTTGGAACTGCAGTACAGCTTGTTTGCTCCCCTGTCTAAATTCAACAGCTAGAGGGGTCAGTCCGGTGTGAACATGTGACTCCCAGACAGAGCAGGGTCATCCACGAGGCATATTACAAGAAATCAGCTAGTGTACCATTCGTCCAGGGTAATACACTATTGACAGTGACAGCATCCAAGTATACAAAGATGAACTTGCCTTTACATGTTAACCATGGATATCAGCAGGTATTGCAGCAGTAGGGAATGGAGGTGGGTGGCAGGCACAGAACAGAGAGAAGAAACGGCTATTTTGCATCTAGATGAAGCTTGGCGTTTCACCGTCCACAAGGAAACCTAGGTAAGTGCCTGGGGCCAATGGGTGTCGGGGGCCCAGCCGCCACTTTTTCTGACTCTTCTCCCATCTTAGAACCATGAGGAGGAGCCAAAGCCATCACCTTGCCTAGGGCCACATTTCATCTTAATCTACTTCTGCTCCCAAAACAGAGCAAAGGTTGACTACATTTCCCAGAATCCCTACATTACGGTAGAAAGCAACTGTGTACTTTTGGAGGTGGAGCTTTGTAGTTCACAAGAAGTAGGTGGTAAGCAATTACAACTAAAGCAACAGGTAAATAAGCTGGAGAGGTCTTATAAATGTCATAATATCCTTATGCACTTTAACCATCAAATAAGGAAGAAAAAAACGTTTTCAATTTTTCAAACTTTTCACTATCCTTCCAACAAGTGGCCATATCTAAAAAATGACACAATTTCAAAAGAAGCATGCAGCCACACTAAGCTAAAATCTCCTAGATAATAGCGTTCAGCCCACTATGGCCCTTATCCAGTTCACTTTTTCTCCTAAGTTTTGTCCTAGAGGACTTGCCTCCTTAAAACAGAAGGAAATTTGCAATAATTCAGCTATAAGTGAACATTTGTGGTTACCCACAATGCACACCTACTGAATATGCAAATTATCCCTTTTCGCCCTTGGTAAGCCAAGCAAGCATCCAGAACAGCTGGTGTATAGCAAGCCTATAGCTTTACATTTTACTCAGCCACATCAACCCCGCATGTAGACAGCCTGTTTCGGACTTTTGGTCCTCCTCAGTGCATGGCAGAGATTGCTATGGCTGTATGGGATAATTTTTTATCTTCTGTTTAAAATAACTTTGCACCACAGTTCTCTCTTGGTTGATCCGAAAAAACACTAGATAAGCCTTATTCGGAGATTAGTTAATAGTCTAGGCATTTAGCACTTTGGTTACCCCTGACGAAGTTTCCAATTAAGGAAACAAAACCTGTAGGGTTGTGTGTGGGGTTGTTAATATACATGCATTGTTAGTTTGGAGGAGAGTCTGAAAGACAAATGACCTTTATTCCCAACCCATTGTATCACTTTTTGCACTAAGGGGTAGTATAATCTGTTCAAACTATCTACCGTATTTTTCGGAATATAAGACGCTCCGGCATATAAGACGCACCTAGATTTAGAGGGCAAAAATCAGGAAAAAAAAATAAACTAAACCTAGGTGCGTCTATGGTGCAGGGGCTTCTTATGGACCTCTAACTCCCCAAAAACTGTCTTTATCTAAGCTACACTGCCCATCTATACTAACACCTGCTACACTACACTTCGCTTACCCCTGCTGCCCCCATCAACTACACATTACTTCACTAACCCCTACTACAACAACTACACTACACTATAGTATACTACACTTCCCTCACTAACACCTGCAGCCAAATTAAACTACACTACACTTCACTAAGTAACCCCTCCAGCCAACCCAAACTACACTACACTTCACTAAGTAACCCCTCCAGCCAACCCAAACTACACTACACTACACCCCTGCTGCATCTCACCTGATCCTGTCGCTGCGATCCTCCCCTCCTCCATCTGCCTGTCATCACCCGAGAGTCGCAGCAGCCGTCATCTGAGGGTCCCATTAGGTTTCATCAGCGGGTCCAGCAATCCCATCCAGTATCCCCGCTCTTTAAGTGTCCAAGTCGCCGGCTTCTCTTCACTGCAGCCATGCTTGTATGCAGGCTCGCGGTGATCACGCGGTGATTACGCGCTGCCGGGGCCGCCTTCCTCCATAGTTACGGCGTCCTCTTCTTAGTTACAGTGCCCCCTTCTGCGTGACGAGCGGCGCACGTGCACCTGACGTCATGCGTGACCCCGGCGCACATGCGCCGCTCGTCACACAGAAGGGGTCACTGTATCTAAGAAGAGGACGCCGTAACTATGGAGGAAGGCGGCCCCAGCATCGCGTAATCACCGGGTGATCACCACGAGCCTGCATACAAGCATGGCTGCAGTGAACAGGAGCCGGCGACTTGGACACTTAAAGAGCGGGGATCAGTCGGGGATACTAGATGGGATTGCTGGACCCTCTGATGACTGCTGCTGCGACATTGGATGACGGCGGACAGACGAAGGAGGCGAGGATCGCGGCGGCAGGATCCGGTAAGTATGTTATGGGGCAAAAATACCGTACCTTTGGAATATAAGACGCACCCACTTTTTACCCCCAGTTTTGGGGAAGAAAAAGTGCGTCTTATATTCCGAAAAATACGGTATTTTAACCCGAATTTATTAAGTTACGTTTTATTAACTAATCTCCGAATAAGGTTTATCTAGTTCTTTTTTCGTATTGCAAATCAGGTGTTTGCGCTGGGTCCGTCCAAACAATTTTTTTGTTTTTGTTTTGAGAAAAGGTTGTTTCATTAAATATCATCTTAAAATTAGTTTTGAGAATTATCCACTTTACCCCCGCGCGTACGTATTTCTCCGCCCCTTTTTCCATCCTTTAAAAACCAGGGACGGAGAAACACGTACTTTCCGCGTTCCCGACGCTGCCCGCGCTCCCGCTCGTAAACACGCCGCTCGCCGCTAGTAAACACGCCGCCGCCCGCTCGCCCAGAGATCAATGAACGGGAAAATCCATTCCCGTTCGTTGATCTAAGCCCCGCAATGATCAGCTGCTCTCCTATGGGCAGCGCGATCATTGTGAGAAAAAACTCACGTGTCCAGCCTCCTTATTCTTCCTCCAAGCTTCCGGAAGGAAGCTTGGAGGTCGCATTAAAACAAAAAGTTACTGTGGCCATCTTGTGGCCAAATAGTAAACTACACCCTACACATTTTTCACATACAAATAAATGACTTTTACACATAAAATTAACTCATTACCTCCCACACTCCCCATTTTTTTTTTTTTTTTGTAATTAAAAAAAAATTAAATTTACAATTAAAAAAAATACATAAATAGTTACCTTAGGGACTGAACTTTTTAAATATTTATGTCAAGAGGGTATAACACTGTTACTTTATAAACTATGGGCTTGTAATTAGGGATGGACGCAAAACTGAAAAAAATGCACCTTTATTTCCAAATAAAATATTGGCGCCAAACATTGTGATAGGGACATAATTTAAATGGTTTTATAACCGGGACAAAAGGGCAAATACGTTTCATGGGTTTTAATTACAGTAGCATGCATTATTTAAAAACTATAATGGCCGAAAACTGAAAAATAATTATTTTTTTCCCCACATTTTTCCTATTTTCCCATTAAAACACATTTAGAAAAAAATAATTCTTGGCATAATGTCCCACCTAAAGAAAGCCTAATTGGTGGCGAAAAAAACAAGATATAGTTCATTTCATTGCGATAAGTAATAATAAAGTTATAGACGAATGAATGGAAGGAGCGCTGAAAGGTGAAAATTGCTCTGGTGCTCAGGGGGTAAAACCCCTCAGTGGTGAAGTGGTTAAAAAATCGTAAATTATCATTTTGAGCTTTATTATATTAGAAGTGTTATCACTTTTTGTAATAATGTTATTTGTAGCGGAGAAGGAGGGTTTTAGGGTTGGGCATCAAGAAGGCGGTTTTAGAGTTAGGCCCCACCAGAGGGGGTCTTAGGGTTAGGCCCCACCAGAGGGGGTCTTAGGGTTAGGCCCCACCAGAGGGGGTCTTAGGGTTAGGCCCCACCAGAGGGGGTCTTAGGGTTAGGCCCCACCAGAAGGGGTCTTAGGGTTAGGCCCCACCAGAGGGGGTCTTAGGGTTAGGCCCCACCAGAGGGGGTCTTAGGGTTAGGCCCCACCAGAGGGGGTCTTAGGGTTAGGCCCCACCAGAGGGGGTCTTAGGGTTAGGCCCCACCAGAGGGGGTCTTAGGGTTAGGCCCCACCAGAGGGGGTCTTAGAGTTAGTTATCGGTTGAGGGAGGGTTCTGTGTGAGAGTAGGGTTAGGTGTAGTTGTATTAAAAAATTGGTGATATTTACCAATGTTTTAATATGCTTATCATGATGTACATATATTTTCTTTTTCATTGTTATAGATTATATTTTGCGGTTTTATTAGTTATTTTAACATATCTATTATTCAGTCAGAAAAAAAGTGAAGAAACTATAAAAATACAAAATATTGTCATAGACAATATCTTTAAATTTCGGCTATATTTTGTTCATCACGAAGGGTAACCTGAGTTCGCAATTTGATGAACCGACTCGCGGAGGGAGCGTTCGGATGCCAACGGATTCACCTCACACATACAATTCAAAGATCTGCCACCAAGCGAGTTACACAGCCCGCTACTGTAATTATATTAGGACTTCGAGAACACTCAGTTAACCCTTAACCTGGGTTTTGGGGCTGTCACTACCTGGAAAGTAGGTGTGTTTAAGGCAGGGTTATCTCCTGGCAGCAAGGTTGCCACCTCCAAACTCAGAACAAGAAATGTACCACTTATTAATAATCTGTGTGACTCCGCCCCAGATTGGCGCATCGCAAATCCGAGACTATATTCATAAGCGGCCTGGGACCCTGTATTAAACGAGGCTATACATGCCTATTCTATTGCATTCGCTCTACGCAGGCCAGATAAAGTGGTTTCTCTGATTCCTGATATCTAGAAAATTGTAATTTAGGTGAATGATAGAACTGATTTCTAGGTATCAGGAAATGTCATTTTTGTCTTGCTGTGCCAAACCTATTTTGAATTATTAATAAATTAAAGTTCTCTTTGTTTGAGTCTGAGCTTGGAGGGAACTTTTATCTCAGCCAGTTTGAGCTGGCTTGGGGACATGAGCTGTGTAGCCAAATGGCCCTGCCCAGGGGGGTTGGCCACGTGTAAAATTCTTTCCTGACCTGACACAGGATGTGGGTGAGGGGCTGTTGCTCTCAGTAAGAAGAGCAAAAGAAAGGTATTTGCGTTATTCTACACAGGACTGACAGTAATTGTGCAGGACCATACAAAAATCGTTGGCGATTGCGCACGACTTTCCGTAATGTTCGCCACACCGTTGTTTGACTTTATTTGCTACATGCTTGTTTCAGGTGAGTGATTCAGACAGACACTACTGATGCATGAAAGATCATCAGGATGCCAGGCAACTGGTACTTTTAAAAGGGAATATGGTCTGACCTTAGCAAACTTAGAGTAATGCAGACCTGGGAATCTGACCTGGGAATTACACTCACCCCAGAAAGATGGTCCAAATGCTGTACTGCCCTCACCAAAGGCAGTACATACTACTCCCACATAGAGACTAACTACAAAATTCTCCACCGCGCCTACATTACACCCCAAAAATTACATAACATTGATTCAAGCAAAAGTAATTTATGTTTTAGAAACTGTGGAAGGGTGGGAGACATGTCCCATATGTGGTGGTTTTGTCCGGTGGTTCAAACTTACTGGACGAGGATCACCGCACTCATAAACACAGCTCTGGGCACTGCTTTAGGCCCAGATCCAGGGCTTCTACTCCAGGGAGATAAACCTCCTAAATGGAAACACCCGTCTCATCGATTAGCACAACACATAGCAAAAATTGCCAGATCCCACATCGCAAGGCAATGGATACAGCAAACGCATGACCCATTACCTTGACTCTAACTCCCTATTTGATGACCTACAATCAGGATTTCGGCCAGGCCACTCCACCGAGACTGCCCTCACCAAGGTCGTCAATGACCTCACGCTTGCCAAGGCCGAAGGAAAATACACTATCCTTCTCCTCCTAGACCTCTTATCAGCATTCGACACTGTTGATCACTCCCTGCTACTCCAGTCACTGCAATCTGTGGGTATCCAAGACCGTGCCCTAGCATGGTTTTCCTCCTACCTCTCAAATCGCTCCTTCAAGACCTCCTTCAATGGTTCCTCCTCAACCTCCTTCCCACTTTCAGTTGGGGTCCCCCAAGGCTCTGTTCTTGGTCCCCTGCTGTTCTCCATTTACACCGCCTCCATCGGAAAACTCCTCTCCTCTCTGGGTTTCAACTATCACCTATATGCAGATGACACCCAGATTTACCTCCATACCACTGACCTCTCCACCACCACCATGGAGAAGGTATCCTCTGGTCTCTCAGCTATTTCATCGTGGATGTCTGCCAGGTTCCTAAAATTAGACCTGGATAAGACTGAGCTCCTAATCTTCCCGCCCCGTGCTGCTTCACCCCCCACTGACCTCTGTCACTGTCAATGGCACAATCATTCATCCAACCACACAAGCCCGCTGCCTGGGTGTCACCCTAGACTCGGCCCTCTCCTTCACCTCCCACATCCAAACCGTAGCTAGAGCCTGCTATTTCCACTTACGCAACATCTCCAAGATCCGGCCTTTCCTGACCCCAGACACTACCAAACTCCTTGTCCATGCCCTCATCATCTCCCGCCTGGACTACTGCAACTCCCTCTTGTCAGGCCTTCCTCAAAACCGCATCGCCCCCCTAAAATCCATCATGAACGCAGCAGCCAGACTCATCTACTCCTCCCACCGCTCTGTCTCCACAACTCCCCTACGCAAATCCCTTCATTGGCTTCCAATTCACTTCAGAATCAGCTTCAAGAACCTATGTTTGGCATACAAATCCTTACACAAGTCCTGCCCAACCTACATCTCTGACCTGGTCGGCAGATATACACCTGGCCGCCCACTTCGCTCCTCCAACGACCTCCTCTTAACCACCCCACGCATCTCGCACTCCCATGCCAGACTGCAGGACTTCACTAGAGCTGCCCCTATCCTGTGGAACTCTCTCCCGCTGCCCATCAGGCTCGCTCCCACCTTCAACACCTTCAAAAAAGCACTCAAAACTCACTTCTTCAAGGAGGCCTACATCAACTCAACACTACCCTAATCCTTTCTGCCAATAACTTCTTGATGCACCCCCTCCTTTTGTGTCACCAGCCCTTCCCTCTAGATTGTAAGCCTTTGGCAGGGCCCTCTTCCCTTGTGTATCATACTTGACTGTGTGCACTTTACCTAGAATTTGGAACTGGTAATTTTTTACCACTACCATTCCAGTTTATGATCTGGCATTGTACTATTATCTGCATTGTGTTGTGTATCTTATTGCTATTACCTGTATTGTTGTATCTATGGTCTGTTACCTGTATTGTTCTGTCAACCCTGTTATCATTGTCTGTAAGCCTATTTATTGTACAGCGCTGCGTAATATGTTGGCGCTATATAAATCTAATAAATAATAATAATAATAATAATAACGCTCTCCATCCAAGCGACTGACAACATCATCTTAGACATAATGATATCTGAAAGGACCCTCGCAATCATTAATGACACCTTTGATACCTTTATTAAAACATGGCAGCCCTGGCTGAGTGTCTCAGACTTAATTGGCCTCCGCTCATGTACCTTCTCACTATGATTGCCATTCTGTTGCTGGATTTAATGTACGAAAAGGATTCCATATTACAACTCTGCTATATTACCCTTCACATAGAATATGTGCATACCTGTTTTTTGTTATGTTCACGTTGACTGTTTACTTCTATATATATATATATATATATATATATATATATATATATATATATATATATATATATATATATATATATATATATATATATATATATATATATATATATATATATATATATATATATATATATATATATATATATATATATATATATATATATATATATATATATATATATATATATATATATATATATATATATATATATATAATCTGTCTTGTCCTGAAATGGACACTTTTACCACTGCTGTTAAGATTATCTACTAAAATTAATCAATAAAACTCTTTTGAAACTAAAAGGGAATATGGAAGCCCCCATATCCATCTCAAATCAGTTGTCCTTTAAAGCTGAATTATCGTTTGGGAGTCCCATGGACGCCTGCTTTGTCAGTGCTGTGTGAATGTTAGGCCCTCCTCCTGGCACTGTAAATGGTGCAGAGCAGGAAACCTTATGGGCCCTATACCACTAGCTGCAGTCCACTTCAAAAAGCGGATTGCAGCTGTTTTGCCGATCGCAACAGCACTGTGATTGACAAGTAAATGCTGTGCTTATTTTCCACTAGCGCACTTTTTTAAACGCAATCGCTGGCCTCCACGACTCTCGGCGCGATCACGTTTTATTCCTAATTGTGCATGGCACAATCACGGCGAGTGGAAAAGAGCCCTAAATGTGTAGGCCAAAGCTGTGATCCAGCTAGAGGGGCGGACCACAGCGGCCTTACCAGAAGTGCGTCTTGTTCGAGACACTCTTAACGTGCACTAGCCTCAGACGAAGCCAAGAATCCCTCCGTGAAATGGGCGTAAGGCCTTGCACCACAGGCGTCCACTGCTTCCTCAATGAAACACCATTTGCACATAGAGAAGTAGCTGACCAGCACTAATTTGTACGCATTTTGGACTTTGGATTTTCTATCACTTGGTTGTATGCTATTTTCACAAACCTCAATTAAAATTGCATAAGTGCCGAATGTCCGTTGTTTTGCTGCGTGCAAAGCTGTGCCGACAATGTTTCTGTCAGTATCTACTGTACTGCTAACAGAAAGTGGGCTCACACCAGGAATTCTAAACCCCCCACACTGCGTGGAATGCGTTGTGCTGAGGAAGGCTTGCGAGTCCTTTTAGGTCAAGTTTCAAAGAACAGTTTCTGAGCTCTGGACAGTAAAATAAATGGTTTCTGCCTCACGTGAACAGTTATTTTTATTTTTTTTAAAGTGATATCTTAATGCAGAATAATGTCCAGTAAAGTGCCAACATCTTCTGCAGCGCTGTACAGAGTGTCATTTTGTCACTTAACTGTCTTTCAGGGGAGCTCACAATCTAATCCCTACCGTAGTCATATGTCTATATATGTATCTTCGTCTAGGGCCAATTTAGGGGGAAGCCAATTAACTTATCTGTATGTTTTGGGGATGTGGGAAGAAACTGGAGTGCCTGAAAAAAAAACACACAGACACAGGAGAACATACAAACTCCTTACAGATAGTGCCCTGGCTGGGATTCGCACTGGGGACCCAGTGCTGCTGGCGAGTGCTAACCACTACGCCACCGTGCTGCCTGGGCTCAAATACTCTCATTTATGCTTCCCAAAAGTTGTGTACACTCCAGCTTTGATGTCCTTGTGTAATAATAAAAGCAGGTTTTCATTCAGGGACTCCTAGAATGCTGTCTTTGCACACTGTGAGGTAGCTGCAGTAGGAGGACCACCCCTCAGTAACACAAGCAATTACACTGCCCCCTTCATATGGTGCTGCCCTCCCCTTCCCTCTCCTGATATGCCTCCTCAGCTTCAGCTGATGAATAGCTGTTGGGGAGAATAAATGCGCATGTACGGGGGAGATCAGGCAGCTTAGGCTGACACTGCATCGGGGATTCAAGCATAGGTATAGTTAGCATAGTCAGGTTATGGACTCTTAAAGTGGCCACACACCTATAGATGGCAACTAGATTGACTATCGGATAGATCTCTCTCTGATCAGAGAGGGATCTTTTACTATCGCACACTGTACACAGATTTCTTTTTTTTTTATCGATTTCAGCATGAAATCAATTGAAAATCTGTGGAGCTACCACCTGCCTGGCTGCCTAGGTCCCCCGCCCCCATCTGTGCTGCCTCCAGCAGCACAGCTTTCACCTGTCTTCCCACTGACGTGTGTCCTCCGATGTCTAGAGACTTTTCTTCATGCCACAGAGCTGCTCCTTGTGTCTTCCTCTCACCCTGTCATGTGACATTAGTGTTTGACTTCACCTTGTCACATGACTGGGAAAGAAGACGACACAGGGAGCAGAAGCCCAGCGGCATGCAGTAAAGACAGCAGACACGGGAGGACCTGGGACAGGTAAGAATACTGCCAACACTCTGCATTGGTCATCACCAAATCATGCCGGGCAAATTCTAAGCAAAATCATAGGGTATCAGAGGAGGACAATGACCGCATTAGCAGCAGTGCAGACAGCAGCATCACACAGTCAGTGTGAAGCAGCGGTTTATCCCAACAGCATCAGGACGCGCTCAATGCAGTCTCAGCATGGGCACGGCAGGCCGATGTTCCACCAAGCAGGTGTGTGTGTGTGTGTATACAGGTAGTCCCAACTTCCGGACACCCAACTTACAAATGACCCGCCAACACGAATGGCCCAGAAATGTCAGTTTTATTCCGTGGAGACAAGTAAAGAACCCTTTTTAAAAAAAAAAGACGTTTTTGTGAGAATTTATTTATAAAAAAAAAAAAATCAAACTTTTTTTTAAAACGGTAAAACATTTTGCTGTGGTACGCTGAGGGCACAGGTAAACAGAAATGACAGAGGGGGAGCACTGGAGGCACGGGGGGGGGGGGGGGGGGGGGGATATAGATGAGGTGCAAGGGACAGAGATGGCACAGATGGCACAATTTGAGAACAGATTTGGGTTAAGAACGAACCTTCTATTCCGATCATTAACAGGGGACTGTAAACTAAGTCTCATACACAGTGACTTTTTTTATTTATTTATTTTTTTGCTGATGTCCAATACATTCATACTGTATTGTTTTTAAAATGGGAAGTCTTAGTTCTCAAAAGATTGCAGTAATTTGTTTATGGTAATCAACTGTGGCAAGCTGATTTTGAACTTCCCACTTCAGACAATACTAACAGCTCTTCAATTGCTGTCAATGGAAAATATGTCATTGCGAGGTGCGCTGAGCAAAGGTTGAACAGAATATGTAGTAAAAACAATAGTCTGCAGGACAGGTGTGCGCATGAGACCTCAGTCATGTGACTACCATTCCTCTCATCCTACAGGGATCCACACTATGATCTGGAACAACCCAGGCAAGGAATGCAAACTTTTGACACCTAGTACGCATTACTATTATTTTTTTAAAATCCAGGCCAGGTATTCTAGAGCACTCTACTTCACTAGTGTTCTTCAGAAAGGAGTGTGATCAAAGGTCCAGGAGTTGCTAATTACATTGAGTTCAGGGGCGTAACTACAGGGAAACAGCCCCTGAGACTGTGGGGGGGCCCTAACTACTAATCTTCCCGCCCTCCAATACTCCAGATCAGGTGTTTTCATGACTACACTTGTTATGGGTGTGAAGATCCTGATGGCCACACTTGTTTTATGACCCTTGCAAGATGGGCGCCCAGGCTGGCTGAGGGGCCATTAAGTAGAGGGAAGGGAAGAATTGTGAACATTAGATGGGTTCCATCAAAGTTTTACTGGGGGCCCTGTGGTTTGTTGTTACGCGTACGTTAAAAAGGGGCGCTGGGAAAAAAGGGCGCCGGGTTTTTAACGATAAGCATGGATAACGTTTAAAAATGTATTGTACTGTATTTCGTTTAAAATGTTTTTTAAAGTTATAAATCATTAAATAATGTGCATTAAATCGGCAATTGTAAAAACGTTAATCTTTCGTTTAAATACTGAAACGTATAATAACGTTTAAAATAAAAAATTACTAAGTAACCCTCCCTGTACCTACCCCTAACCCCTAGACCCCCCTGTTGATGCCTAAACCTAAGACCCCCCCTGTTGGTGCCTAAACCTAAGACCCCCCTGTTAGTGCCTAAACCTAAGACCCCCCTGTTAGTGCCTAAACCCCCCCTGTTGGTGCCTAAACCTAAGACCCCCCTGTTGGTGCCTAAACCTAAGACCCCCCTGTTAGTGCCTAAACCTAAGACCCCCCTGTTGGTGCCTAAACCTAAGACCCCCCTGTTGGTGCCTAAACCTAAGACCCCCCTGTTAGTGCCTAAACCTAAGACCCCCCTGTTGGTGCCTAAACCTAAGACCCCCCTGTTGGTGCCTAAACCTAAGACCCCCCTGTTGGTGCCTAAACCTAAGACCCCCCTGTTGGTGCCTAAACCTAAGACCCCCCTGTTGGTGCCTAAACCTAAGACCCCCCTGTTGGTGCCTAAACCTAAGACCCCCCTGTTGGTGCCTAAACCTAAGACCCCCCTTTTGGTGCCTAAACCTAAGACCCCCCCCTTTTGGTGCCTAAACCTAAGACCCCCCCTGTTGGTGCCTAAACCTAAAAGACCCCCCTGTTGGTTTTTTCGTTTAAAAATAATGTAAAAAAAAAATGTACTGTTTTTCGTTTAAAAATAATGTTTGAAAAAAAAATATTGTACTGTTTTTCGTTTAAAAATAATATTTAAAAATGTATAAATCATTAAATGTGTAATCATGAGAAGCAGTAATAAAACATTAAGTCTCCGGGCGCCGCTTTTAAAATGTTATTTTTCTCCGGCGCCCTTTTTTCCTATCGGGCGCCCATTAAACGATATTTATTATAGGAGTGAATGGCGGCGCCCGATTTGTCCACTAGCCTCAGGCGCCCGAATTTACTGTTACCTGTTGTTACGCCCAATGGTTGAGTTGATGCTAATTTCTTCCGCTTGGAGATGGACCAATCGAATGCAGCAGCCCTATTTCCACGCTACATAAATGTGTATAAAAGAGGCATCGAATATGCATCAACCCTGGATTAGTAGCACCTCGCTGACCTTTTTCCAGCTCTGCATATCCTCGGTACCAAGTAACCAAAAGGTCTTCTTTCCTTTGTAGATCCCCGTGTGGAGGACTGGCCACTCATGTCCTCTCCGATCCCTCAGACAATCATCATCGGGGCATATATCTATTTTGTCTCATCACTGGGTCCTCGGCTGATGGAGAACCGGAAACCTTTTGATCTGAAAGGCCTAATGGCGATCTACAACGCAGTGATGGTTATCTTCTCCTTATACATGGTCTATGAAGTAAGTTCATGCTAATGTTATCCAAGACTCAGACTTCAGTAAATATTGTTTATACAGCACCAACGTCTTCCATAGTACCAGACAGAGCTCAGAACAGACAAGAGTGGGTAGCATAGATGCATGAGTGGTAAACGCACAGTGCAATCAGAACATTCAGCAACACATAGTTCATACGAGGTTTAAGTAAAACTGAATTAAGAAAAAGTTAGAGGAACTCCAGTGAAAATAATGTAATAAAAGTGCTTCATTTTTACAAGAATTATGTATAAATGATTTAGTCAGCGTTTGCCCATTGTAAAATCTTTTAAATCCCTGATTTACATTCTGACATTTATCACGTGGTGACAATTTTACTGTTAGCAGGTGATGTAGCTGCTGCATGCTTTTTTTGGCAGTTGGAAACAGCTGTAAACCGCTATTTCCCACAATGCAACAAGGTTCACTGACCGGAAACTGCCAGGAGTACTACTCAGTTTCTTGTGGGAGGGGGTTTCACCACAATATCAGTCATACAGTGCCCCCTGATGGTCTGTTTGTGAAAAGGAATAGATTTCTCATGTAAAAGGGCGTATCTGCTACAGATTGGGATAAAATTCAGTTCTTGGTTGGAGTTTCTCTTTAAGCTATGGAGAGGGAAGGCTCAGCCTTCCCTGTCTCCTCACAGTCCCCACTGTCCCCTCTTTCCAGTGCTGTAACCCTCATTACAGCTGTTTGACCAGTTGGCTGTAGGGATGGTCAGAAATTACTATTTCTGATTCGGATGAAATTCCTTTTTCCACAAATGCGAATTACCACTACCGCAACATTCCAACACATTTCCGATTTCCACAGAAGAAAAAAATATTGTCTTTTGGAAAATCTGTAATGCAGTATAGTCTGACTCGAAATACTCTGTTGTATTAGACCAATCCCAGGATGTAAAAGTTTACTGCAGAAATGGGAAAACAGACATTTTAAACAAATCACAAGACAAACTTGGTAGTATCCTTGTGTTTGGTCTAAAAATACCTCAGAAATCCAATTTGCACAGATAAATTCTGCATTCTTGATTGGTGCAATGCTCCCGAGTTCTTTGACTGGCCTAAAGAGTTGCGGTAATGCGGCATTCCGACGGATTTCCGATTTCTGAGGTCTGATTACAGCTGTGGAAAGCCAATTTCCGATCGTAAACTCTGAAATTGGCATTTTGACTGAATTTTCTGACCATCCCCAGTTGGTTGAATATACGTTCTGAGCTCTTGGAAGGACTCGTTTCCTCGAGTCCTCCCAAAGATGGATGGGCTCCGTACTGCGCATGTGTTAGCGCGCACTCACGCCTGCATGCGCAGAAGGGAGCCGCTTGTCTTCAGGCACACTCAGGGACACACTTGCTTCCGGAGCCTTCTAAGGGCTCACAAAGGCAGGGTAACTTCCCTGGGGGACAGCGCTGGAACGAGGGGACAGGGAAGGCACTAAAAGATGCATAGCCTTGGGTGAGGATCCGACTCTACTACAGATTTGCTATGAAACATCAGCAGCACAGGTACATGTCCATTTTGTAGATAAAGTACAGTACAATTCCAATTCCGCTGTGAATCACAATGCATGGAGGGGGACACTCACATTGCGTTCCCGAAATAGCACTGTGTGGGTAAAAGGACTCACTGATAACTAATTATAGGCATAAAAAAATCTTACATAGCAGAGAAACCCACACAAAGGTCGATAGTTCAAGAAGTCATCCTTCATTTGAGACAATGAAAATAAATGTTACTTGTATGATTTTAGCCGGTTCCACTCTTCTGTGTTGTAAATCCTTTTATACTTGTTGCAAACTGATGTAACTTTGACGTTGTTCTTCTTCTAGTTCCTTATGGCTGGCTGGGCTACTGGATATTCCTACCAATGTGACATTGTGGACTACTCTAAGTCACCGCAAGCTGTGCGTGTAAGTATTTCATGTGTGATGGCAAGTGCCTCCAAGCACTCCATTGTGTGACCCTAGCGATAGTGTGACTAACCTATGTACGTACACACACTACATTTTCATCACCCAAGGCGATCATTATTCATCTATCTTTTTTGTAGTCTTATCAGAAGGGCGTGGCCCTCTCTTCTCCAGAGAACAGTCAAGCAGGATAATTGTACAGTCATTGGTCCCAAACGGTCACCCTTTATGATCACTAATGATCTTTTTAGGTGATTGAGCAACTGCACATATTTTTTGAGCGTTTTGGGTTTCCACGGCAAGGCCATGTCTGTTTCTTTTTCGAAGTGATTATCATTTAGCAGTTTTGAACAGAACATGGTAGGGGTGTGTCTTTTTCACTGTTCTCTGTAAAGCAAGATGAGAAAAGGTGTTGCCACTCTATAAATAGTAATTAAAACCCCGCCTCTCGTCTCCTCCCCTATCACCTCGTATTGTATGATTATAAAAGGCAAGGCTTCCTCACCTGTTTCTTGCAACTGCTGTTTATTGGAGAAAAATTTGCAATTCTTGTCATACTTCTGTTGTACGTACTTTTTGTCTTCTGAACCATGTCTTGTACATCACTACAGAAGATGGTGCTAAATCAAAATCAATAATGATTAAAGGGAACCTGAAGAGAGAGGTGTATGGAGGCTGCTATATTTATTTCCTTTAAAAAAATACCAGTTGTCTGCTGATCTTTAGCTGCCGTAGTGTTTGAATCACACACCTGGAACAAGCATGCAGCTAATTTTGTCAGATATTTGTCAGAAACATCTGTTCTGCATGCTTGTTCAGTGTCTATGGCTAATCGTATCAGAGGCAGGAATGCCAGGCAATTGGTATTCTATAAAATTAAATAAATGTCAGCCTTCATTTCCCTCTCAGTTCAGGTTCCCTTTAAAAAAAAAAAAAAAAAAAAAAAAAAAAATGTTGTGAGCGGTTAGGTGTGACGTATGCATAATGCGGGTATATGAACTGAGTCTTGCGGTTGTGGGTATATGGATCGAGTATTGCTGTCCCCGGCCAGAATAAAGTGGTTAATCCCAGATATCCTCAGCTTGACTTTATAGTTCCTCTGCAACGAAATGAAATTGTACAGATTGTACAGATGCATTGTTCCTGAATTCTGATCCGGATGACCTTGTGCACATGAGACTTCTGCAGATGCCAAGAGCTCTATACTCAACCAGCATGCCTGGACTGTCATTTATAAGTAGAACAGCTGTGACATGCAGTACTTTATAACGTTGACTAACTGTGTAATTTACCAGCACCCTACCCCCCCCCCCCCCCAAATCACACGAGAAACAAGTATTTAAAAAGTGTTCCTCCCTTCCCCCCCCAATCAGACATGAGAAATAAGTATTTAAAAAGTGTTACCCCCCCCCCCCCCCTCCCACAAGTACTACTTCTTGATAACACGTGCTATTTCTACACACAATATGGTGATCGACCCCCTTTAAAGGGAAGCTGTAGTACTTCTGTAAAATTAAGTATGAAAAATGTAAGCATTTTGTGAATTTGTGCACGATTTTTTTTATTAGGCTTGCCTGTGCACTGCTTTTTTTTTTTTTTTTTTTTTTTTTTTGCTTCCCATTGTCCCAAATTTACCCAAAAATGGTACAGGCACAGCTTTGCGGAGCGCAAAGTGGACAAGACGATCTATGAACCTTCTTATAGATATTCATTGCACAAGCGTTTTGTGGGCGATTTTGAAAATCGCCTGCTCTTGAAAAAAGGCCGGAAACGCCCTAGATGTGAACGAGCCCTCACTGAGCATACATAAATTACCTGACTTTATTCTGCGTCCATTAAAATGGGGAAAAAGCTTGTCCCTGGCTTTTGAAGTTGTACATAAAGCTTCTCACAGAGCACGGAATCCCTGGTCTCAATATTACCTGCAGAACCTGTCAGACCCCTAGCTGAGCAGGACATCCAGGTGGATCTTATCTTGTTACTCTGTGAACTGTAGTAACAGTCACAGGACTCAGAGCCACAACAGGAGCTAAGAATGGATTACATCTTTGCAGATCTGGATGGAGAAGTAGTTCAAGCCTGATTCACACACTTGACTAAACTCTGCAGAAATGGCCAGTCAGGGCCATCTGTGGCGAGAATCTAGCATTATAAAGCACTGTAGGAGGCACCCTAAAAAATACTTGATATCTAAACGTTAATTGCTCGTCTCAATGTTAATTACTTACCTGCTGAGCTGTGGGCAGGCTGTGGAAATGTTGATGGGGGGGGGGGGGGGGGCTAGCCTCGGCCAAGATTTGAAAGACCCTGCCACAGACACAATTCCGAGGGGGCAGAGCAATCGCCTGTCTAAACAAAGCGTGGTCTTTAAAGAAAACCTGAGCTGAAAATTAAAAGTCAAAATAAGCATACACAAGTCATACTTACCTTCCATGTAGTCTACTCCTCAGTGTCTTTCTCTTGTCCCACATCCTGTTTGTTCACTGTGATCAAGGGAATTTTCCGTCCTCCATTTTGAAAATGGCCATTACCCATAACCGCTTTCTGGTCAGCACACAGTTAAACTGTAACATCGCCCACTTGAGCCATAGGGAAACATGGACATTACCTGGTACATCAGTTTTCCTCTCAGCTATAACTGACAGCAACTGATATTTTACTGACAGCAACTGATATATTTCAGATCTGACAAAATATTGTCAGAACTAGAAGGGATTATTTTCAGAAGAAAATGGTGAGCTTCTGAGAGGAACTGATGGCAAGGTAACTATGTAATGTTCGTTTGAAGTTACCTCATGTGTTTATTTTAAATATTTTTACTCAGTACAGGTTCTCTTTAAAGGAAACCTGAGATGAATAAAATGAAAGCATTTACCTGGGGCTTCCTCCAGCTCCCTTGAGGCTGTGGGCTTCCTGGTCGTCTCCCCAGGCCACTCCTATCCTTCTCTGGTTGTCCCAATATATTTGTTCAGTCATGTATGTATGGCCAGGATGGTCAGGGGAGGATCAAATCAGTTTGGGGAGATGGGGAGGGAGCCCACAGCATGAAGGGAGTTGGAGGAAGCCCCAGATAAAGTTCAAATCCCTTCATTTTTTTTTATTTTTTGTCACAGGTACACTTAAAGTCGGGCTTCAGTCATGACAGGCTCTCTTTTTTTACTTTAAATACTCTTCAATATTGCCAGACTTGCTACTGTGGTATGATTTATTTGTTTAAGTAAATAATAAAGGCATTTTACTAAATTTGATTTCTGTTTTTTAGCAATTTGCATCAGACATAGAAACGTAATTTCTCATCTCTTGTTTCTTACATTGGCCCCAATTCACTAAGCAGTTTAGACTAGTCCTCTGATGGTTTTTAGTCTACTGATGGTTTGGTGTAAATCAGTTGCATCAAATGGGAATTCACTAATAATTACCAAATGTTTTAGACCTATTTTTAGACCTGGTCTAAAACATTCGGTAATTAGGTTGATAAAGCAGGGGAAATGATCAAAAGATGCAATTCACAAACTAGTAGCTATGACTGACATCCTTCTCCTTTGGTGAGCTCTCAAAAGGTTCCATCCTCGCATCTAAAATACCCCACAGAATTACTTTACCGACAGAAATCAGCTGGTCTATTCTCTGTCGGAAAAAGTGTGTGTCGTTGCCACTTGTTTGCCTTTGTGAATTGCATCTTTTGATCATTCCCCTGCTTTACCGACTAAATTACCGAATTTTTTTAGACCCGGTCTAAAAACAGGTCTAAAACATTACACCAAACCATCAGTAGATTAAAAACCATCAGTAGACTAGTCTAAACTGCTTAGTGAATTGAGGCCATAGAGGGAAATGTCACAAATAAAGGTACTGCATAGGCTGCCCTGTAAACTGTGGCTGTCCGGGTTTATGACAATACATTGTTTGGGTACACACTGAATGTTTGGAATGATGTCCGTTTAGAACATTGCTTTTTGAGAATGTACAGTAGATATGACTCTTTCTCTCCTTTGTTTCCCTGTCTAGATGGCGTGGACATGTTGGCTCTACTACTTTTCAAAGTTTATTGAGTTACTTGATACAGTAAGTACAAACAGAATTCCTTTTACTGCTCTCCACTCCACATATCAGGCATACAACTGGTACGGTTGGGTAGTGCTGTGTTTGAGCTCCTTTGTGCTGCAAAAATCAACAATCAACATTCTATCTTTTATTGGTTTGATATCTTCAGTGATGAGGGCTGCCAAACAGGGTGTAGTTTTCAATCACCATGGTGCGGAACAGTTTAATGACCTATATCTGTGAATCGGCGTGCCAGAACTAATTGCATGTGATCTTGTATTGAGATCCCTAAGGGCTCTTTCACACCAGAGGCTAGTTTGGGCGTTTTACAGCCAAGACCATCGTTGGCATTTTCCAAGGTAAAATAAAAGTCCATAGACTTCCATTTTACCTTTCACACCTAAAGCAGCTTTTTTGGGTGTTGCGTTTTGAAGCTCCCCGGAGCTTTTTCGAAGCGGTTTACAGCCGAAGTTGGCTTTTCGCGTTTCAATGATAGTCAGTGGAAAACGCCAACTACTGTTTTCAAAGCGTTTTACAGCTGACTTGTTGACTTATTTTTAAAGAAGAAAAAAGAAGTTTTCATATGAAAAACGCTATGTATTGGCGTTGAGCAAAAGGCAGAGTTTCAGCCTTTTCTACCGCAGCCTTTAGTGTGAAAGAGCCCTAAAACCCTGTTGCCAAGGTCTCAAGTCAGATCAGTGGAGTTTTGTAAAAAAAAAAATAGTAGTTTAACGTAAACTTGAACTGAAAGGGTGTTTGTTTGTTTTTTGTTTTTTATTATATACCTGGGGCTTCCTCCCGCCCCCTCCACCCAGATCGCTCCCTCGCTGCCATCCTCCACTTCCTGGATGCTCCTGCACAGGCGCAGAATGCTCCCAGCAGCGGTAGCGCGACGGGGGAGCAGGTGTGGGCGGGTTGCGCCTGGGCTGACTGGCTGAAGATAATGAGACATTTACCAGAGCATCCAGGAAGCAGAGGATGGCTGCGAGGGAACAGCCTGCATGGAGGGGGCTGAAGGAAGCCCCAGGGATGTATAAAACTTTTACACCCTTTCGTCTCAGGTACACTTAAAAAGAGGAAACCTGCTCCACCATTCATATATGCACAGCAGCACCAGCTTGCAGTTCACAGCCAGTCGGACTAACACACTCCCCCTTTATTAAAATGGGCATGCAGAGGGGAGATGAATTTCTCTATCATCTGAAGCCGCGCCTACCTGGTAGCATGGCTGTGTCAGAGTGTTGCCATCACATTGTGGGTGGGAGGTGTCTGCTCTCTTATGTATTGATCTTTTTGCTTCAGTGATGCAATTTATATTTTTCCTGTTTTCAGATCTTTTTTGTGTTGCGTAAAAAGAACAGTCAGATCACATTCCTGC
Organism: Hyperolius riggenbachi; assembly: GCF_040937935.1. NCBI lineage: Eukaryota > Metazoa > Chordata > Amphibia > Anura > Hyperoliidae > Hyperolius > Hyperolius riggenbachi. Next base: position 625,965,167 of record NC_090646.1, read on the forward strand.
ATGTGTACCATCACTCCATCATGCCCTGGACATGGTGGTTCGGCGTCAAGTTTGCTGCAGGTAATCTCTTTTATTTTAAATGTTATGTTCCTTCTTAATTATTGCTGTGCAGATTTAGGAACTAAATATTCCTTCTAGCAATAAAAAGCGGCCTCTGAGTTTAAAGGACCACTGTAGCGAAAATCATAAAATTTAAAATACACATTACTTTTCTCCTATGTTGCTTTCACTTGAAGTAGGTAGTAGAAATCTGACAGAACCGACAGGTTTTGGTCTAGCCCATCTCCTCATGAGGGGTTCTTAGGGTTTTCTTTATTTTCAAAAGCACTTGGCGAATATCAGTTGCTCTGTTCAACTGCCAAAGAAGTGTGCAGTGAGCACGGAGGCTGGCCAGCATCTTTTTGTAAATCCTGTTCAGGGTATGTCTTTAAATGGATTAAAGGCCATGCTGAAAATCCCCCATGATGAGATGGACTAGTCCAAAAACTGTCGGTTTTATCAGATTTCTACTATCTACTGTGACAGCAACATAAGAGAAAAGTAATTTATGGCTCATTTTACTCTGGAATAAACACACTTCTTCTTTGTACGTGGTTTACATGTATTTTAAATTTTATGATTTTCGTGATAGTGGTCCTTTAATCGCTGCACCATGATCACATTTAGGCTGTCGGAGGGCGGACCTTCACCTCCAGCCATTCTGTATAGAATGAGTAGGGAATAGTCACAAAGGGGAGGTATATATGCAGTAAGGGTGAACAAGAATGATCTCCTGAAAAGCGAGGTTGTCTCGGAGTGTGCAGGGGGTGCGGACTGTTTATACGGGGGTTAACTCGAACTCTTAACCTAAGGCACCACCTCACTTCTGATGCACTCCATGCTGCATTCCATCTTCTTACACTTCTGCTTTCAGGGTGGAAGTGTAAGAAGATCGCCACCTCCCTTCTGATGTGCTCCATGCTGCATTCCATCTTCTTACACTTCTGCTTTCAGGGTGGAAGTTCCAGTTTAGAAGGTGGAAGTGTAAGAAGATAATAGGTGGCATTGAGCACTTCAGAATTAAGGCGGCGGCTCATTTGAGTTAAGCCCCCATACACAACATGCGTCCCCCCACACACCGTTTTTTAGAGATTTTCAAAGCAAAGCAGATTTGAATGGGAAGGCTATTCTCTCCTATTACCCCTCTTAAGCGAGCCAACGGCTTTAAAGTGTGCCTGTGATGAAAAAAGTGCCCAATTTTAAATATTTACTTCATTCACGTTCCGTCGTTTTCACGTGAGAAATGTTCACCTCCCATTCATTAGCCTATAACTTTATCACTACTTATCACATTGCACTGATCTATATCTTGTTTTTTCCGCCACCAATTAGGCTTTCTTTGGGGGGTACATTTTGCTAAGAGCCACTTTACTGTAAATGCATTTTAACAGGAAGAATAAGAAAAAAATGGAAAAATTCATTATTTCTCAGTTTTCAGCCCTTATAGTTTTAAAATAATACATGCCTCAATAATTAAAACTCACGTATTGTATTTGCCCATATGTCCCGGTTATTACACCGTTAAAATTATGTCCCTATCACAATGTATGGCGACAATATTTTATTTGGAAATAAAGGTGCATTTTTTCCATTTTGCATCTATCACTATTTACAAGTTTAAAATAAAAAAAACATAGAAATATTTCATCTTTACATTGATATTTAAAAAGTTTAGACCCTTAGGTAAATATTTACTATTTTTTTTTTTTTTATTGTAATTTTTTTTTTTTTTTTTATAGTAAACATTTTATTTGTGTAGTTTTGGGAGGGTGGGAGGTAAACAATAGATTTATAATGTAAACAATTTATAAGGTAAACAATAGATTTATAATGTAAATGTGTGTTAATTTAATTTTTTTTTTCCTTTCAGGTGTAGTATTACTTTTTGGCCACAAGATGGCGGCCATGAGTTTGTTTACATGACGTCACTCTAAGCGTAGCACACGCTTAGAGTGACGCATCGGGGAGGGAACAGCCAGAAAAAGCACAGCTTCCGAGAGAAGCTGTCGCTTTTTCAGCGGGGGAAAGGAATCAGTGATCGGGCACCATAGCCCGACACATTGATTCCATGTCTACTGAATCCGCGGCCGGGAGTGCGCGTGCACGCGCGCGATCGGCCGCGGGAGCGCGCATGCTTCCTGGACGTAGAAACTACGTCCAGGAACCAAAATAGGTTAAAGAGACTCTGAAGTGACTTTAAAAACAGTTTTTTAGCTTATATTCTACATGGGCATGCTTGCCCCTGCTAAAACGCCGCTATCCCGCGGCTGAACGAGGGGTCTTTACCCCCCAAGTCCCCCCCTGCAAAATCCACTACCAACTTGGTCGTAGATTTTGCTCTTCCTGGAGGCAGAGCTAATGGCTGTAGCTCTGCCTCCATGCGCGTCTATCAGCGGCGGATCTCCGCCTCTCCCCGCCCCTCTCTCTCTGAAGGAAGACTGAGAGGGGCGGGGAGAGGCGGCGATCAGCGTTGATAGATGTGCTGAGAGGCAAGGCTGCAGCCATTAGCCCTGCCTCAACAGAAAGCGATCCCCGGACACCACGGAGGGAATTTGGGGGGTTCAGCCGCGGGAGAGTGGCGTTTTAGCAGGGGCAAATATGCCCATGTAGAATATAAGCTAAAAAGCGGTTTTTAAATTTGCTCCAGACTCTCTTTAAGTAGAGGGAAGCCTCTGGACCGTCCAGAGGCTTCCTCGTTGCGTACATGTAATTAAGGCGCTGGGAAATTTGGGCGAAGGGTAAAGCCAAAAAACAGCCCACCCTGGCTCCTGCAAAAGTCACTATTCCACCTCCAGGCAGCCATGGATAGTGGGGTGAAGTAATTCGGCTTCCAGCTATTGCTGGCAGCCAAATGACGCTGTTTTTATCGTAATTTGAACTCCATCTTTTGATGGCACCCAAATTGCTCACTGAGCACCGCTGTAGCCGTAATTCACAGCCTTAAAGTGCATAAACATCTAGAAACTGATGTCACCTGTCTGATTTCATTGCTGGGCCGGCCTGTACAGAATCAGGAATAAAGTCGCTCTCTGTAGACAGGAAAATAGGGTAACAACCCTCCACCCAGGGTGGACTCAATGTAGTGTACAAGATACAGAGGTGCCAAAAGAATAAAAGGTAATTAAATGAACTTAAAAAACCAACTGGTTAAACAGAGGAGGCAGCGGTGGTCTTACCCGCTCCAAACAGACACAGGCAAAGACTGCGATTCAGACAGTCGACAATTTATTCGGAACTCCAAAAAACAATGCAATGCGTTTCACGGGCCATACATCCCGCTTCCTCAGGCAAAATACAGCAGGAGTCACAGCATCTGTTTTATATCAGCGAGCTCGGCGCTTCCTCCAGCCCTATAAACACTTGCGAATCCCTCGCCATCCTCCCGCGGTCTGCCGTTCAGCCACGATCAGTCTTAGTAACTGGTTCAATGGGGTCCAGTCTGGAAGACCCCGACTGACGTGAGCGAGTTACCGGGAGTGATTGTTGCTGAACGGCAGACCGTCTGAGGATGGCGAGGGATTCGCACATGTTTATGGGGCGGGAGGAAGCCCCGAGTAAGCATCAAATCTTTCCTATACGAGGTCTCTGGTTTAATTTAAAGCCTCATCTACACGCGTAGATGAGGCTCCGATCCGGCGGCTCGATTAGCCGCCGGATCGCCTCTTCCGCGTCCCCGCTCGCTCACGCGTGCGCCGGATTCGATACCCGCTCGTCCCCGCGCCGCTTATCTTTCGCTCGATTCCCTGCCATTGTCCCCTCGTGGGGAACGAGCAGGGAATCGACGGTAGCATTAGAGGCTCTATTGATCACACATCTGAGCCTCATCTACGCGTGTAGATGAGGCTTAAAAGTTCTAGAAACCATGTTATTCATAGGCTGAACTTGCAGTGGGCCTATATAAATCCCTGTCTGTGTATTGCGTCTGCTGTCATGACTTTGCCGTGCTCTGTAACTGTATCTAGTAACCTGTCAGTTTTCTTGCCCCAATGACCTTTGTGTTTCTAGTTTCCCGTGTGTAACCATGTCTTGTGTCTCTTCTGGTTCAGGTGGTTTAGGCACATTCCACGCATTGGTGAACTCTGTCGTGCACGTTATCATGTATAGCTACTATGGGCTGTCGGCGCTCGGACCGGCCTATCAGAAGTACCTGTGGTGGAAAAAGTACATGACTACCATTCAGCTGGTATGTGGAAACTTCAGACATTCCTTTTCTAGAATCCGCCTAGTCAGCATTCTCACCAGAGGTGTACAGTGAATAGGGGATTAGGCATCAGTCACTGGAGCTCCTGCTTCATTTCATATACTGTATGCAGATACTGTATGGTAACCTGGTTGAGCAGTGCATCATTCTGAAACCATGACCACAATTGCAGCCTGTGGTGGAGGGGTTAAAGTGGACCTGAACTCCTACACAGGACAGAAGGAAAACCGAGAAATGCACCCTGTATGTATTAACAGAGTTTAGCCTGTCTAAGTACCCCTCATCTGACTAAGCACAAGTTGTGATTTGATCCCTCAGTTGTGTCACTTGACTGCCATGCCAGAGAGCTAATTGTTAACATCCTGTGTGCACCAATGTTTGCTTCCATGAAAGCAGGAAGTGGACACACTGCAGATTTACTGTAGGATTTGTATCCGCTGTAACAAAGAAATATTTTTCTTAAAAGGTTATTATGCTGTTAAAGAAAAACATGTTGCATGCAACGTTTAGCAGTTAGGGCCCATTCACACTTAGAAGCACAAACCGCAGGCGATTTTTGCGGGAATGATTTTTCTGCGATTTCACGCGGAAAAATCACTGGACAGTACAGCGATTTCTTAGCGATCGCGTTTAGTGTTACTATAGCACTGAAACTTTTTATATATCGAGTGTGCAGGCTCTCAACATCAGTAAATGGTTTGAACTTTAAAATAGAAGGGTCTCTTTCCGCAACAGTATCCACACAGTATACTCTCACCATAAAGGGTGGCTGATTAAATGACAGATCAGCAACTGCACATTTCAGCAAACTCTTGTCACCGAATATCTTCAAAATGACTGGATCTGGAACTCAAAACCGATATGCACACATAGCGTAATCCCGTCCAGAAAGGTATTATTTCATCACCCAACAAGTGCAACACAAGTGTGGAAACAAACCCCTCCACCAAACAGGGTTAAAGATATTGGTAGCCGCTCACCAGATAATGTGGCTGATCACATGAAAAGACCAGCAACAGCGCTTGTAACAGTGAGAAATCTTCCACGGATGTTAGGTCCTAAAAACTTAATACAAATGCTAACATAGCGTAAAACTGTTTTATTTAAACGTTAAAATTCATTTAGGTGCACTCACATTTCTCCAAACAATAATGCGCATTGTACAAAACCTCAGTCGTCCGAATAAGTTCACTCGCGTCTCCCCGCCAGCTCCACGCTAGAGGCCACGCCTTACTAGTTTCGTCACGTATGACTCATCAGAAGCTGGCCTCTAGCGTGTGCGGGAGACGCTATATACTCTCACATGCAAAAATACTTCCGCGTATGACGCGGAAAGAAAAAACAAAACAAACGCCCCCTATGAGTCATTGGTACAGAATACATGCGGCTACACCACGCTGTTACATACAAATCTTGTTCAGCCTAAAAATCTTATCTATCAGCATCCATGTCCTAAACATAGCAACCTTATGTAAGCTAAACAAAAGTAGGCAAATATAAATGAAATAATAAGTAAAAAGGGGGTAAGCTCTATATGTGAAAACCCTAAACCTATGGTCAAGAACTTGGCATTTTTTTAGGCATTCTTCCAACGCACACCAAATTAAAAAAAAAAAAATCATATACTGATGCTGTGTATGAACAGATACTGGTGCTGTACTGTATGTGGTACCGAGTATATAGAATACAGGTTATTGACTGGTTGGATTGGTCATCTCTCCCTGTCTGCCTGTTTATCAGAGCGGTATGGAAGAATACATTGCGCTGTGCCCATAAAACACTCTGGTCTTTCACCCTTCTGGCCCACCCTTGTATCCTATTTACCTCCTTCTCTGCCTCTCAGATCTCACATGTATGCCTGCGCTGCTTCACTACAGTCCTCAGCAGCGAGTTCTGAGAGGCGGTAACAGGATAGGGCGTATAAGACGACCCCTGACTTTTCAGATGATTTTCAAGGGTTAAAAAGTAGTCTTATATGCCAGAATATACAGTACTAACCTGCTCGTCTGTTATTCATTACCCAGGCTCTTCAGCCACCCCCACCTACATGGTCGTGGCCCGCCCCCAGCTCAGCAGCCACCAATTAGGCTGCAGTTGCTGAGCTGGGCAGGGCCGTGGAATCGCACGTGGGGGTGGCCAGAGGTCTGGCAGCGTTTTGAAAAAAAAAAAAGCATCAGTGAGTTTTTGGAAAAGAAAAGGGGGGGGGGGGGGGGGTGTGCAGAGAGATATAATCGATCAACCCTGAGACAGATCACCCCCACGGATCTTGCAGCATCAGGACAGAGCTTGACATGACAGGCTGTATCTTGTATCTTATACTGGAAGTGCTCGTTACAAAGTTTTGTGTATAGTTCAGAATTTATACTGCACAGTGCTGTGATTAGCAGTGGCGTGATATTATCATCAAATTTCTTCTATAGTCTAAAGCATTAAAAACATGAAATGAACAGCTAAAACCATCTGACTGGTTTCTAAGGGTTTAAAATTATGCTTTACACTTCATAGCTGCAAATTGATAAGCATGCCATTGCTGGGCAGAATTATCAGATTGTGCTGGAAGTGGATAGACAGAAGGGACACATGTGGCTACAACTACTGGGGGTGCACATAATGGTGGGGGCACATCTGGCTATCTATACTGGGGGGGGGGGGCGTAATATTGCAGGCACATCTCGCTACATATACTGAGGGCGGATCTGTCTAATACTTAGCGAATTTCTGCTACCTATACTGGGGCAGGCATAATTTGGGGTAGGGGGGACTCCGCTTGAAATATCTGGTGTTGGAGGATCTTGGCTGACCCTGCCAGGGGAGCATATAGGGACACCATTAGGCTTTCACGGAAATAGTTTAAAGGGAGGGGGACCACTGGTCAAATGGGGGAATGTAATAGGGTAAAACGTAATAATAGTTAAAATTATAATAAAATATACGGTTTAACCATGCCCACTTTAAAACCACACCTACTTTTTAGACCACACCCTCTACCTAATAAAATTAATTAACCTCCCCTAATAAAGTTTTCAATTGTAAAAATTATGCAGAAAAGGTTATTTTCTAATTTCAAAGTGAAAAGTACACACTGTAGCAAAAACCCACCTTTATTTCAGAATCCGATATCATTGCCATAAATGGTGACAGGAACATAAAAGAAGTTTTGTGATAACCAAGAGAAATAGCCAATTAAAATTAGTGTTTTTTTATCTACAGTAGCACTTTTTTTTATTTTTAAACTAGAATTGGCCTTCCCCACTCGGAGTACTGCTGACTATTTGTGTTGGCTTCTTTAGTTCTGCATAATCGGGATTCTACTGTACATAGCGATAGATTCGGTTTATACAATATTAGCCAGCTGATAATACAGTTTCTCTTCCTCCTTAGACGCAGTTTGTGATGGTCACAATTCATATTGGCCAGTTCTTCTTCATGAAAGATTGTCCTTACCAGTTTCCGGTCTTCCTGTACGTCATCTGGTCGTATGGAGTCATTTTCCTAATCCTGTTTCTCAATTTCTGGTTCCACGCCTACATCAAGGGACAACGACTACCGAAGCAACATCAGAACGGGAAAGCGCATCAGAACGGAAAAGTGCATGAGAACGGAACAGCGCATCAGAACGGGAACACACTTCAGAACGGATATATGAAGAACAAACATCATTGACATTGACTACACAGTGCGGGTAATTTACTATGGTGGGAGTGTAGTGAGCTGTGGTGAACAAACATCAACAGTATAACAAACATCTGGTTATATGTACAGTATATAATTATATGTAATTAAAAAAACAACCTATTTTTTAAATAACCCTGCAGCTAATTGGATGTTTGAATCGGACACGCCCTCTTTCTCACTACACTGTTCCTTCAGTAAAACGCCCCCAGTGTTTAGGTGTACCTTACAATGGTATCTTGTGAATTACTTGACAATCAAGCAATATGTTGGTTAGTAGTAAATGGAATATTTTTATTTTTTTTTTTGCACTTTTTGTCAGCATATAAAATAAATCTTGTATTTTTACTGTAACTTATTTGGGAATACCTGCTGGCAAAGGCTGTACAGTTTTTTGTTTTTCTTACAATGTACATATATATATTTATCTGCTAGTCACACCATCTCACACACTTTCGGTTGTTAGCATGGATGTATATGAGAAGTATCCTTGTTTTTTGTACTTTGAATATCCTTTTGAACCACAAGTCTGAGCTGTGAGGCATCGGCCTGAGTGGCTGAGTGAATGAATGACCACACCGACTGAGGATGACTGTCCCATCTAGGAGACATGACACGGATTGGATTTAAACCATCACAGGCTGCAATTTACTTCCACAAATTATTATTATTTTTTTTTTTTTTACAAATGCTGTCATAATAAAAAAAAAATCTGTTAAAATTGAAACCGTTTTTTCTTTTTAATGATCTTGTCTATTTATACTGACGTACACAGTGCCGGATTTAGGGAAAGGCCACCAAGGCCTAGGTATTGGGCGGCAGCTGGCCAAGGGGCGACTGGACTTGGAAGAGGTATTGCTGCATATGGAAGAAGAAGCTGCAAATGGAATACTGAGGTTGCAAATAAAAGAACACATGGAAATGGTGAGTTGCTGGCCAAGGGTCTGTATATAACTGAAAGGGTTTGCTGTACATGAAGGTTAGACATAGAAGAGAGGTCTGCAGAAGGATTACAAGGTGGGTGCTGCCTTGGGGTGTAAAAAGTAGAAATTGACTTACATGGGCCAATACCCCAAATGGACTTCTCTATCTAGGTCACAGATGTCGAACTCTAGCCATATCCAGGCTAGTGTTTAGGATGGACAGAGAAATGGAGGCTGGTGTTTTGATGAACCATACCTTTCCTGATTCATTCCCTTCAATTAATGAGTTGATCAAAAATGCAGCTAGAGATGACTCGAACCTCTGATTTTCAGTTCGCGAACCTCGAAACCGAACTTCCGCAAAAGTTCGGTTTGCGCGAACTTTCACGAACCGCAATAGACTTGAATGCGGAGGCGAACTTTGAAAACTAGAAACATTTATGCTGGCCACAAAAGTGATGGAAAAGATGTTTCAAGGGGTCTAACATCTGAGTTTTTGTATGGAGGAGTGGGATACACGCCAAAAGTCCCGGGGAAAAAAATCTGGATTTGACGCACAGCAGTGTTTTAAGGGCAGAAATCACATTGCATGCTAAATTGCAGGCATAAAGTGCTTTAAAACATCTTGCATGTGTATAGATCAATCAGATCGTGTAATTAGTGTACTGCTTCACACTGACACACCAAACTCACTGTGTGTTTGTGTAGCGACTGCCTTGCTGGACTGGTGCGCACCATGGTGGTGTTCAAGTCCATATGGTCGCCAGGCTGAGGTCGCTGAATGACAGAACAGTGACTGTCCAGCTGATCGAATTTGGTCTGTCCACAATGAAGCAACAACCTTATTATCGTGGGTGTGCAATCCCCCCCCCCCCTACCTGAGACACTCATATAGCTGTCGGTCATTGCTTCATTGTGATACGCAAGCCCCTTCACCACGGCAAGGTAATGATCACTAAGGGGAATTGACATATGTACATGCCTTTTTTTGTTGTGTTGATGCAGTGCAGCCAGAAAAATTAGGCAGGCATGTACACGCACCCAAAAAATTATTATAGCGGCCGCTGGGAGCGGTCTTAAAAATTCAGGAATCCGCCTGATGTCCTGGACCCCTTTGGTGGTGGCGGAGAAGGCAGTCAAGCGGCCTGCAAGCAGAGATGCTGTGTGGGGAGTGACTTAGTCTTGGGGCAGGCAGTCACACAGCGTGCAGGCAGAGATGCTGTGTGAGAGGACTGACTTAGTCTTCGGGCAGGCAGTAACCCTCCGGGATCCATGCCTCATTCATTTTGATAAAGGTGAGGTACTGAACACTTTTGTGACTTAGGCGGCTTTTCTTCTCAGTGATAATGCCTCCAGCTGTGCTGAAGGCCCTTTCTGACAGGACGCTTGAGGCAGGGCAAGACAGAAGTTGGATGGCAAATTGGCACAGCTCTGACCACGGGTCAAGCCTGCGCACCCAGTAGTCCAAGGGTTCATCGCTGCTCAGTGTCTACATCCACACTTAAGGCTAGGTAGTCGGCTACCTGCCAGTAGAAGCATTGGTAGAGGGTGGATTTGGAAGGGCTAAGGCGAGGCATTGGACTAAAGAATGTCTGCATGTCTGACATCACGATGAGATCGCTGGAGTGTCCTGTCCTTGCCTGCGTGGACATGGGAGGATTACTGGCAGTGGTACCTTTTTATTCCGTTGTGCTGTGACATCACCCTTAATTGCACTGTAAAGCATAGTTGCCAGCTTGTTCTGCAATTGCTGCATCCTTTCTGCCTTCTGGTGACTTGGAAACCTCTCCGCCACTTTGTGCCTATACCGAGGGTCTAGTAGCGTGGCCACCCAGTACAGCTCATTCCCCTTGAGTTTTTTTTTTATGCTGGGGTTCCTCAACAGGCTGGGCAGCCATCTGCACAAATTTGGATCCAGCCGTATCATCCATCTCCTCTTGCTCTTCCTCAGTGATGTCAGGTAAGTTCTCCTCCACCCCCCAGCCACGAAAAATACCACGGGAACTTTGAGCAGCACAAGGATCTCATGTGGCATCCGTATCATCATAATCCTCCTCCCCAGCTTCGCTTGCTTTAGACACCTCATAAACTGCACCAACAGCAGGTACTTCATCATCATCCTACTCCTCCTCCATATTGTCGCCTAACTCAGACATATGAGGTGGTGTAACTAGCGCCTTTATCTTGTTGTAACAGTAGAGGCTGTGAATCCGTTAATTCCCCACCAAATAACTCCTGCGACGTGTCAAATGCAGCGGATGTGGTGCTTGTAGTAGCGCTGGTGGCTGCGGAAGATGAGGCGTTCTGTGTTAGTCAACCACGTCCTGACAATCTTGGGAGTTGATGGGACGTGCCTTCTTCTGAGCACTGTACTTTGGTCCAGGGCCACACGAAATCACATCAGCACGACCTCGAACAGACCTGCCGGGTGGCCTTCCTCTGTTCCTGGTTTGTCCATATTGAGGGGGATGAAGTGAAAGGTATGCACTGACTTGACTAATACAATGAGCAGTCACATAGGTGCAGTGAAAGGTATTACAATACAATGTGCAACTGTCACACAGGTGCAGTTAACAGGTATGCACGGAGTGGTATATTACACATAGATCGCAAGAACACACAGATCACAAGAACAACATTAGCTCTCAAAAGAGCTGTTGAGGATGAGGAGTGCTTTTTAGCAATAAGTATCTGCAAGAAAGAGCAACCTAACAAGCCTAACTGTAGCCTAACTAAGCTTTTTCTAATGTCTATGCAGCACCTCTCCCTTCTCTAATTACTGCAGCCACACGAGTGAGTTAAATGGCAGACGCTGCCTGCCTTTAAGGTGGGGGTGGGGGGGGCTCCATGAGGGAGTGTAGCCTGATTGGCTACCCTGTGCCTGCTGACTGACGTATAGGGTCAAAGTTGACCCTAATGATGTAGTATAGGGGGCGGGTTGAACCGCCATAAAGTTCGCGTTCGTTACCACCGAAGTTCGCGCGAATAAATTTGCACGCGAACCGTTCAGGCCATCTCTAGTCTCAGCATGAGGGGAGAACATTGCACATCTGTGTGGAGGGGGGGGGGGGGGGACAGTCTAAACCCCCCTCCCCCCTCTCCTCACCTCGTGCTTTCCCCTCTGCACTCCTCTCCTGCATCTATTACTGGCATCGGCAATACATATATCTCCATTCACCGCTGGAGGTCTCCGATCTGTAAGTACTTCACATTACTTCACTAAGAGATTGGAGACCTCCGGCGGTGAATGGAGGTATTGATTGCTGATGCCGCCAGTAATAGACGCAGGAGGGGAGAGCCCGAGGTGAGGGGGACTGTTCCCCCCCCCCCCCCCCCCCCCCACCGATGTACAATGCTCTCCCCTCATGCTGCGACCCCTGCTGCCCCCCCAAAATGACCCTGAGTGGGCCCCAGAGGGGGCAGGGGCTGCATCCCCGATTGTTACGCCCCTGGATCAGTCATGGTAATGAACTTCAAGATAAGCTATTGTGCTTGATCATAAAAGGCCATAATGTGCGAGACCGCAGTAATCCAGCTTGGATCTATTGATGCTCTACTAAAGGTAACCGTAAGTGACATGATGAGATAGAAGAGTATGTACAGTGCAGAGCGCACAAATATGTTATGCTTTTCTTATTTCTCTGCCTGAAAAAGTTATTATTCAGCTGTGCAACTGGCAGTTTTTCTCTGGTCAGAACCCAGTCGGACTACTGATGAGGAATTACAGCCGAAAAATCCAGTTCTCTACCAGGAGAGGATAGATAAACATCAACAATTCATATTTGAGCAACTGAGACACAGACTGTTTCATTCAGCTGAGACAAAACAATAAATCTGCTTTTTATGTTTTTAAACGTAACACAAAGCTGTGGTATCGTAAAGTCATAGTTAGGAGTGGAAGGATAGAGTACGAATTAGATCGCTGGGAGACTTGGGCGCAGGATACAGCCGATATACGACTTACCCTGCTGCAGCACATGTCCCGGCGGTGTTAAATACTATTGCCCCCCCCCAGGTCCTCTTGGATGATGGGGAATGATGTAATTCGGCTTCCAGCCACTGCTGGCGGCCGAATTACAGGGTTTTAAACGTAACTTCAGCTCCATCTTCTGACGGCACTGAAGTAACTCCCTGTGCGCCGCTATAGCCGTAATTCCTATGAAGGTCTATGGTGGCGCCGGCTGCGATCCAACGTGTTTGATAGATACAATTATTTCTCATCAATTTGTTTTTACTTAAGTTTCACTTCAAAGGGGCACTATGGCAAAAAATTGTAAAATTTAAAATATGTGCAAACATAGACAAAACATAGACTAGAGATAGACAAATAAGAAGTACATTTTTCCCAGAGTAAAATGAGTCATAAATTACTTTTCTCCTATGTTGCTGTCACTTACAGTAGGTAGTAGAAATCTGACATTAGCGACAGGTTTTGGGCTAGTCCATCTCTTCATGGGGGGGATTCTCAAGGAATTTTTTATTTTCAAAAGCACTTTGTGAATGGCCGTTGCTCTGTCCAACTGCCAAAACACTGTGTAGCGAGCAGGGAAACTGGCCAGCATCATTGTTTAACTCCTTTTTAGGGAATATCTTCATAAAGAATAAAAGTCTTGCTGAGAGTCCCCTATGAAGAGATTGGCTAGTCCAAAACCTGTTACTTCTGTCAGATTTCTACTACTTACTGTAAGTGACAGCAACATAGGAGAAAAGTCATTTATGGCTCATTTTACTCTGGAAAAAATGTACTTCTTTGTCTGTTTGCACATATTTTAAATTTTACAATTTTTTTTGCTGTAGTGCCCCACTGCCCCTTTAAGTTGATGAGCAGCATCAAAGAAAATGTCATAAAGGGATGCTCCTGAACCGTAGCCAGAGTGATAGACAGCAACAGTGCTTGAGCTCAGAGTCTCTGGCAGTGGTAAAAGTGAAGTCTGGTGTGATATGTTTTAAATATTGTCAGCTTCTATCATTGGTCACAGTGCAGTCACAATTTGTCATTGGTCAGAATCTTTGTCAGGGGTCACTGCAATGTAATGGAGACAAAGTACATGGGGCACTACAAACTTGGATCATCATATCGGGAACTGGAAAGGCATTAAATCCTTGTCACACACTGTGGGAGCACATTTTATCTGATTTAAGCGATCTAGCCAGATGCTTCTTTTGACCACTTTACTTCTCATGCCATTGGCTCCCTCGCCATCCTCCCGGGCTGCCTCAATCCTCTGCTAGCCGGTAAATCCGCATGACTGCTTCGGTCGGACCCGTGCTCAGTCCGGTCGTGCGTGGGCCGGCACCACGCTCCCATATCAGTAGGCTCGGAACCCTCCCGGCCACGGGAGCATGACAAAAGCGCACACAGCTAGCCCACGCATGCACTGCAGATTGCGGCTTCTCAAATGTAACGGGCCGTCCAGCAAAGGAGGATAGCAAGAGAGACTACGTCCTGAAGGGGGCTGAGGGAAAACCCAGGTACGTATCGATTTTGTTTTTCCCATCTCAGATTTTCTTACAATTCACTAAACGTCACTTTTATAACGGTTCTGTGCTGCTTTTATTGTTATCACCATGGTGATAAATCATGTAGCCATGCCTGGCTACAAATCCTTAGAGAGAGCTCATTTTTCTCTTGGATTAATCATAATGGTACATGCTAGTCTGGCTTCAGCATGTAGTGTGGTTGGTGGTATAGGGGTTAAGTCAGATACCTACCACACACTGAGACCTGGGTTCAATTCCCAGCCCAGCCTGGGTTCAATTCCCAGCCATGATATGTAAGCTGGCTTTTGAAATACTACAAATCCTTAAGCACGCTACTTTTTCTTTTGATCATAATGGTACATGCTAGGCTGGCTTCAGCATGTAGTGTGGTTGGTGGTATAGGGGTTAAGTCAGATACCTACCACACACTGAGACCTGGGTTCAATTCCCAGCCACGGTATGTAAGCTTGCTTTTGAAATCATACAAATCCTTAAGCATGCTACTTTTTCTCTTGGATTGATCATAATGGTACATGCTAGGCTGGCTTCAGCATGTAGTGTGGTTGGTTGTATAGGGGTTAAGTAAGATAACTACCACACACTGAGACCTGGGTTCAATTCCCAGCCACGGTATGTAAGCTGGCTTTTGAAATACTACAATTCCCTGGAAGATGAGACCTTCCTCCCTCCGGGAGGAGGGAGGAAGGGAGGAAAAAAGGACTAAGTGAACAGTTAATGGGGACTATGGGCTACCATATAGGATAAACAAGGTCACTTTATCGATTTTTTTCAATTTTTCCGACGGAATCCGGAATCCCGCGGAATTTTGTAGAAATCCGGCAGAATTTTCATAGCGACGGAATTTAACACTGACGGAATCCGTGATTTCCGGCGGAACGGATTTTGCTGGTTCCGATCATCCCTACTCTCAACCCCACAGCTTGGCAGTGCGGCGGCAGCCATGTTTCCGAGGAATGACAAAGGACTTTGGAAACCTCACTTGCGTGGTTGTGGCCCTCTACCAGCTCAGCTAGGGGTGGGCCATGGCCACACTGGTGGGCGTGATCAGTGCCCGGGAGGTGTTTTTTTTTTTTTTTAAATCATCACGGCCTGTTCTGATAGGGAGGTGGAGCGATCACCTGCCTGGATGAATGACATCAGGACAGGTGAGCATTCCCCCCCGACCCCATCATCCTCAGTCACTCAGATGGAGCCTATCATTACAGGCTCTGTCTATTAACCCTCCTGGCGGTCTAGGAAAAACTGCCAGGGGCAGCGCAGCCGTTTTTTTGAATTTTTTTTTTTAAATCATGTAGCGAGCCTAGGGCTCGCTACCTGATAGCCTCTGTGCAGCGGCATCCCCCTACCCTCTTCGATCGCCTTCGGCGATCAGGAAATCCCGTTCAAAGAATGGGATTTCCTGGAGGGCTTCCTCCGTCGCCATGGCAACGGGGCGGGGTGACGTCACCGACGTCATGGACGTCGTGACGTCTAAGGGAGTCCCGATCCACCCCTCAGCGGTGCCTGGCACTGATAGGCCAGGCAGCGCGCGGGGTCTAGGGGGGGGGGGGGGGTTCCGGCACGGCGGATAGCGGCGAATCAGCGCGGGCGGCGGCGAAAATTACGCAAATCGGCCCAGCAGGGCCTGAGAAAACCTCCTGCGCGGCTCACCCCGAACTACGTTCGGGGTTACCGCCAGGAAGGTTAGTACTGTGGGGGGGTAAGAGTTGAACTTACCTGGGGTTTCTAATGGTCCCCCGCAGACGTCCTGTGCCCACACAGCCAGTCACCGATGCTCTGGTTCCCGCTGCCGGTTCACTTCCGGAGTTTGGGACTTTAAAGTTGCAAACCCACTGCGCCGCATCCTCATCCCCGCTAATGTCAAGGGGAGTGTACCGCACAAGCGCAGACCAATCCGATGACTTCAGCGGGAGTGAAGACGCGAAAACTGCTGTTGAAAACAAAGAAAACCCTGAAAATCCCCCATGAGGAGATAGACTGGCCCAAAACCTGTCGCTTCTGTCAGATTTTAACTGCCTACTATTTTCACAATAGTGGTTCTTTAAGTGAGAAAGTGTGGTTTCCCATGATGCATCACTGCTGAATATGTACAGTAGAGGGTAAAGAGGCGCCCAATGTATACAAAAAACACTTTAAAATCAATAAAATGAAAAAAGATTGAGGTGGCTTACCTCACAGATGACAAACTCACTTTAGGTAAGGAGGTTTGATTGAATATTAAGCAGAGGCAACGCGTTTCGTGGGACCACGCCCACTTCCTCAAGCCAAATAAAAGTGCCCTAGCAGTCTGTATGCCGCATTCGGGGTGCCTCTAGCTAGAGTGAGTTTGTTGTCTGTGAGGTAAGCCACCTCAATCTTTTTTCATTTTATTGCGCACCTATGCATAGGTGAGTCTTGCGCACCTATGCAAGGGGCGCAAGGTTTTTTTGCTCAGAGAGCGACCGAGTCCAGGACTGCTGGTAGACTTGAGTGGAATCAGGTTCAAAACACTCCATCTGCCTGAAGTGGTCGGTTGCCCCTTTTGCAACCCACCTTTGTGAGTACCCTTCTATAGAAATATTTTTTAAACCCAATACTTGTGACATACTGCACCATTTGGGCTCCCGTTTGTCTTTGTTTCTTTCCCTCCAGTATTGTACATGCTGAATATGTAAATCATCTCTTTATGCCCCTGAAAGTCAGGTACACCTCCAGAATAATACTGTTCTCAAACATGCCCATACCCATGTCTATACTAATCTTCCCCACAGCAAACTATCCTACAACCTGTGCGTTTGCTAGTTCTATTAATAAGTTGTGAAAGAGAATTGAGGTTATTGATACCAAAATGTTACTTTAATTTGAATATGGCAAGTATTTGTAGCAAATATAATTGTACTTGATGGCTATTATGACCTGCTTCAGCCTTGGTTTGATGAGGCTCATTGTCCTCAGTAACTGAGCTGGAAAGCATTTGCACAGCACTCAGCTTTTGCCAAGTACTCTAACTACTGTCTGCTGTCCTGATGCGACCTCCAGTGGACTTTATTAGTTATTGCAGGGTTTTCTGCTATGATGCTGTAAAAACAGTTTACCTTTAGGAAGTACAAAAACAATTGTCCACAACACCAGCAGTATAGGCAATGAAATCGCCAAACATCAAAGGGATACTGTAGGGGGGTCAGTGGAAAATGAGTTGAAGTTACCCAGGGCTTCTATTGGTCCCCCACAGACATCCTGTGCCCCCGCAGCCACTCACCGATGCTCCGGCCACGCCTCCAGTTCACTTCTGGTATTTCAGACTTTAAAGTCTGAAAACCACTACGCCTGCATTGCCGTGTTCTCGCTTCCCCTGATATCACGAGGAGCGCACAGGGCAGACACAGACTATACTAGGCCTGTGTAGTACGCTCCTGATGACATCAGCGGGAGCGAGGACACGGCAACGCAGGCGCAGTGGTTTTCAGACTTTAAAGTCTGAAATTCCAGAAGTGAACCAGAGGCGGGGCCGGAGCATTGGGGAGTGGCTGCACGGGCACAGGATGTCTGTGGGGGACCATTAGAAGCCCCGGGTAACTTCAACTCATTTTCCCCTGACCCTCCTACAGTATCCCTTTAAGTGTGCTGAGGCTCAAAATATATATGCACATAGTAAGAAAAAGAAAGCCCCCATAACAAGCACCACTTAAGAAAGAACAAAAAGTTTATTCAATATTCAACATCAATGGTTAAGGACACAATAAGATTCATGAATCTTATTGTGTCCTTAACCATTGATGTTGAATATTGAATAAACTTTTTGTACTTTCTTAAGTGGTGCTTGTTATGGGGGCTTTCTTTTTCTTACTATGTGTTTACCTTTAGGAAGTCTGAAGGGAAACAAAACAAAACAAAAAAACAGATAGTTGCCTAAGGAGAGGGAAGGCTCTGGGTCCTATAGAGCCTTCCTGCTCCTCTCAGAGTCCCTGTGTTCCACTGCTGGCTCACCCATTTAGCAATCTCCGACCGATGGCATGTGCAGTACAGACAGAGTACTTCCTCAAGTGCAGTGGGCAGCATTGCAGGGAGTGACGAGTGGTGGAACGCAGCGCTGGAACATAAGGAGGTGAGTCATCCCATTGCCTGATACTTGTACACAGTATTAACCCCCCTGGCGGTATGATTGCTGCGGCTGCGCGGCCGCCAGGGTTTTTTTTTTTTTTTTTTTTTTTAAGCATGTAGCTAGCCTAGCGCTAGCTACATGCTTCCCCCCTCCCTGCGGCATCCCCGCGTTACCTCCGATCGTCACCGGTGCCGCTTGCCCATAAGGAAATCCCGTTCTGAACAGGATTTCCTTGAGGGCTTCCCCCGTCGCCATGGCGACGACTGGAGCGTCACTCGGAGTCCCGATCCACCCCATAGTGCAGCCTGGCGGCGATTGGCCAGGCTGCCCAAGAGGTATGCGGGGGGCCCTGTTTAGCGGCGGGTAGCGGCGCATCTGCGGCGGGCGGCGGCGATCAGGCCAAACACGCAGCTAGCAAAGTGCTAGCTGCGTGTTTGAAAAAAAAATTATGCAAATCGGCCCAGCAGGGCCTGAGCGGCACCCTCCAGCACGGGGTTACCGCTGAGGAGCTTAATAGCTGGAGGGGGAGCGCAGACCGAGGCGACCCAGGTGAGGGAGCGGGGGTCGCTGTGCCCGCTGCCCCCCTTCCTGGCTGCTACCCCCTCCAGCTCGGCGGTAAACCCACCCACCCTTGGTCGGGCGTGCGTCAACCCCACCACCACCACTACCGACGCCTGAGGAACATGCCTCATCCTGCTTCAAGGGTGGCCCGGGGCTATGTTTAGTTTTCAGGGACAACAAGGGAATGATTTGAATATTTAGCAGAGATGCATTGTGGGACACATCATATGCTGACTCCAACCTGAATAATATCAAGTGCCTTCTGTTTTTACAGTATCAGAGCAGATAACCATTGCAATAACTAATATTGTCCACTAGAGGTCGCACCAGGACAGCAGACTGTACTTGGCAAAAGCTCAGCCTGTTATTATTATTATTTATTGTATTTATAAAGCGAAAACATATTAGGCAGCGCTGGACAATGAATTGGGAAACATACAATGTAAAGAAGGGGTGACAGAGTGGTAGCAAATTGTTATACAACATAGCACAAGGTTATACATGCAAACGGTATAAGATGCATGATCATGTGATTTTACAGAGACCCAGCAAAGTCGGAAGTCGTTGGGAAGGGTGTCATTGCTGGGGATGCAAGATCAAGAAGGACACACTGGAGGAGTGAACACAGTGAATTCCAACGCAGGAGACTTGGGTGCAGCCAGCGCCACCATAGGCCGTAATAGGAATTACGGCTATAGGGGTGCACAGGGAGTAACTTCTGCGCCATCAGAAGACGGAGCTGAAGTTACTTTTAAAACACTATAATTCAGCCTCCAGCAATTGTTGGAAGCCAAATTATTTAATTCCCCACTATCCATGGCGGCCTGGAGGGGGAATAGTATTTAACACGGCCGGGACTTGTGCAGGAGCAGGATAAGCCATATATCGGCTGTATCCTGCGCCCAAGTCTCCAGCGCCGATACCTCTCGTATGCTGGAGGAGGGGCGATGAAGACCCTGCCAATGGCTTACGATCTGAAGGGTGGGGGAGGGACACATAAGGTAGTACTGTGGAAAAGGTGCTCATCTGAAAAAGTTAAAGTGTGGTAGATGGTTCCCAGCTCAGTTATCAAGAAGGCTGCCATATTTATTTCTACAGTGACTACATGTCCCTGTTTACCCAGGACAGGTCCCAAGTACAAATATGTCCCAGCCAATGTCCCAGATGGGGACACCTGACTCTGTGGCCGCACAATTGGCTCCAGTGCTCAGTGCCCGCTTTTTGAAAACATTGATCCACCCACAGATCAGAGACATATCTGGGAGGGAGGAAAGGGGGACATCTGTCCCTGGGCACAGCATCTGGGGATTAGGGGGCGGCGCAGGACAGTCATTAGAGGGTCTTCTTCGATCCCTCCTCCTCCTCCAATCATGTGCAATAAGTGGCTGTGCCCCCTAGCCAATCACCTGGTCACTGCAGGGCAACAGGCCTTGCTATTTGCTGCCCGCTGTCCAGGGGGCATGGCTTATTCAAGGTAAACCATTGAGAGGGATCAGTTTATGCAGGGGTGCCTCTAGTCATTTTGTCACTCCAGGCGAGAAACCCCCCCCCAACCCCCCCCCCCCCCCCTTCCCGGGAAAATAATCATAATGCAGCATCGTTTCACCAGAAAAGAATCATAATGCGGCAGTGTTTCATCAGAAAATAATACTAATTATCGTAATTTAGAATTGTAATTCACCAGAAAATAATCGTAATGTGGCAGTGTTTCACCAGAAAATACACTTATTGCAGCAGCAGTTCACCGGAAAATATTCGTAAGGTGGCAGCGTTTCACCAGAAAATACACTTATTGCAGCAGCATTTCACCAGAAATTAATCATAGGGCAGCAGCGTTTAACCAGAAAAGAATCGTAATGGGGCAGCGTTGTCAGAAAATAATCGTAATGTGGAAGCGTTTCACCAGAAAATACACGTAATCCGAGCAGAGGGAAAGAGTAGAGAGGGAGAGGCAGCATAAGATGTAAGAGGGGGTAGAGGAACAGAGAGAGGGAGGGATAGACAGCATAAGATGGAAGAGGGTGCAGAGAAACAGAGGGGAGAGGGAGAGACAGCATAAGATGGAAGAGAGTGCAGAGGAACAGAGAGGGGTAGAGACAGCATAAGATGGAAGAGGGGGCAGAGGAACAGCGAGGGGAGAGACAGCACAGCACTAAAGCACAGGTTTACAGCTTTACAAGCCTACAGCCTAACCAGCTTTCAAAGAAGACTCTAGTATCAAAAGAGCAGGGCACATTCTAGCAGTTATAACAGTACTAGGAGTCTGCACACAGGACAGGAAGTGTTCTTAGCAGCCTGCCTGCATACCTTCTCTTCTGCCTGTGCATGCAGCTTATCATCTCTGGAGTAGTGATGGGTCGTTCGCGAACGAGCCGGCTCTAAGAGCCGGCTCTTTGCTGCGAACGACAAGAGCCGGTTCTCAGTTTTGAAAGAGCCGATGCCTCAGCCGCCCCACAGAGCTCTGCTTTGCTCTGCAATAAAGGGCGCTGAGGCATGTTGGGAGATGTAGTCCTCCTCTTGCAGCTTGTAGGAGTGTATGGGGCAGAGAGCAGTAGCAGGAGGGATTGCCCCAGTCAGAGAAGCAGTCTGGAATTGTCATGGAGACGGGGGCGGGGCTTTTACTCCGATTCTGAGTGGCGTTTAGTGATATTTAATGAAGAGCCGATTCAGAGCCGTAAGAGCCAGCTCTTTAATGGGAGCCAATTCAGAAGAGCCGA
This sequence comes from Hyperolius riggenbachi, assembly GCF_040937935.1. NCBI lineage: Eukaryota > Metazoa > Chordata > Amphibia > Anura > Hyperoliidae > Hyperolius > Hyperolius riggenbachi. Next base: position 625,986,863 of record NC_090646.1, read on the forward strand.
TTCTCTGAAAAGAGCCGGAATTCTCATCACTACTCTGGAGCAGAAACTTCCCTTCTCCCGGGCTGTGTTGCTGTCTTGTGCGGGGGCGGGGCTCCAACACGGACACATCACATTCTTCTCTCTGTGACTGCATCTGTCCCCTGGCTGTCTCGCTCCAGTGTCTGTGTGCAGCCAGTGACACAGGTGGGGGGGTCAGACTGTCGGGGGCATTAGCTGGCTGGCCGCTGGCTCCTGGTTTGACTGGTGTGGGGCGGAGTTAAAGGCTGGGCCACACGAGGTAAACACTTTACCTGTGTGGCTACTGAGAAGAAGGGGCGGGCTTTAAAGAAGGAGCCTGGCAGAGAAGAGCAGTATTGATTGCTCTATTGGCTGGGGAGAAGTGGAGGTGGAGGCACTGCTGAGCACATGGTAGCGTGCCGAGCACCGGAGACTGAGTCGGGAGGTAATGTAATATAAAAAAAAAACAAAAAAAAAACATGGTCACGGTAGCAGCGGCGGGGGAATGCGCCTCACCACCTCATGGCGCCCCAGGCAACTGCCTATACTTGCCTGGTGGGTGAGACGCCCCTGAGTTTATGTTTGAAGCTCTGTGCCCTGTGGAGATAATGCCTGGCACCAGTCAGCTATATGGTGAGGGACCCTGCAGATAATGTCTACCTTTTGCTCATAAGCTAGATGGTGAGGGACCCTGCAGATAGTGCCTGTCAGAATCTCCCCACCCATCCCTGAATTAGCCAGGTAGCCATGCATATGTGCACATAGCACAGGTAGCCAGGTATAGGTGCCTTTAGCATAGGTTAGCCTGGTATAGGTGCCCCCAGTAAAGATAGCTAGGTATAGGTGCCCCCAGTATAGGTTAGCTTGGTATAGGTGCCCCCAGTAAAGGTAGCCAGGCATAGGTGGCCCCAGTATAGGTAGCCAGCCATAGGTGCCCCCGGTATAGGTTAGCCAGGTATAGGTGCCCCCAGAATAGGTAGCCAAGCATAGGTGCCCCCAGTATAAGTAGCCAAATATAGGTGCCCCAAGTACAGGTAGTCAGGCATATGTGTCCCCGGTATAGGTAGTCAGGAATAGGTAGCCAGGTATAGGTGTCTCCAGTATAGGTAGCCAGGTATAGGTGTCTCCAGCATAGGTAGCCAGGTATAGGTGTCTTCAGTATAGGTAGCCAGGTATAGGTTCCACTTGGTGGGAATAGGTGGGTGACACTGCATGGAGGGGGGCTGACATAATTCCTCCCTCCCTCTCCATAGGTCCCTCCTGTCAGTGGTGCAGTTTGTAATTCATTCAGCTGCTTGCTCGCTCCATGCGACGTGTCCACTCTGGCAGCTGCTTCCTCTCTGGCAGCCCGATCTCTGTATGCATGCAGGGGTATAGGAAGTAGAAGAGAGAGCTGACTGCTGGAGCAGACACATCCCATGGAGCAAACAAGCAAGTGAGTTAATTAAAAACTGCACTGCTTGGTGACTCTCTGTAGGGGGGACAGGAGGAGGGGCCATGGAGAGGGATGGAGGAATGATGTCAGCCCCCCTTCCTGCAGTGTCACCCACATCCTCTCACCCAGTGGCACCTATACCTGGCTACCTATACTGGGGACACATATACCTGGCTACCTATACTGGGGACACATATGTCTGACTACCTGTACTCGGGGGAACCTATACCTGGCTACCTGAAGAAAACCCTGACACCCCACCCCCCATGAGGAGATGAGCTAGTCCAAAACCTGTTGGTTCTGTCAGATTTATTCTACCTACTGAAAGTGACAGCAACATAGGTGAAAAGTAATTTATGGCTCATTTTCCTCTGGAGCAAGCATACTGCATGTTTGTATGTGTTTTAAATTTTATGATTTCCCGATAGTGGTCCTTTAAGGTACTATGAACAAGCAAATTTGTACTGGGCATGTGCAAGTTCATGAACTGCGTACACCCAGTTAAACAAACTGCTGGTACATCAAGGAAAGAAGATGTGCGCGAGTGACTCTTGTTATTAGGCATACATTGTCTACAACTCACGCATGCTTGGCTACATAAGGGAGGGCTTTTCTGGGCAAGTGGATTCAAATGCCCGGCAGTCAAATAAATGAATGACAAATAATTAGGAACAGGAAGAAAAAAGAAAGAGTACAGAAAAGTAAGGTAATGGGACAGGCCAGTACAACATAATTACCGGTACATCCTTAGAACAGGTACCAACATGTTTTGTCTGTATAAAACACAAATCCAGCCATAGGGAAAAACTTCATCTGCTCTAATCTTTCATAAAACAAAAAAGTCCTGTGACGGGTGAGGATAAAAACATAATAATACAGTATTACTTATAAAATAAGCTAAACTGTGTGCAAAGAGCAACTTCAACATTTTTTGACAAATACTACAGGCAGTTTTGTATAAAGTCCGGTCGTAAACTAGAAAAATATTCCCTGCCCCCACTACGCTCATAACTACAGGGGTGCTGCTAAGGTTGTTTTTTTTTTTTGCCCAAAATAGCATATCATTTTGCATAACTTGTCGTCTTCGGGCGCACTGCAGAATGGCAGAATTAAGGCAGTTCTGATGGCAAAAATGTCCAACTCAGTACTACCAAGATGTACCTAATAAAGTGGCGAACAAAATACATTGATTTTCTGTTCATTGTGTTTCTCTTAGTTAATGTATTACAAATGCATCAAACATTGCAGCCTATATGAAATGCAGCAAACATTATGCTCCATATGAAATGCAGAAAACATGACACAAACATTACTTCACATAGGAATTGCATGAAAATGCAGTAAACATATGAAATGCAGCAAATATGACACCACATGCGAATGCAGCAAACATTACCCCAAGTAAGAGATGCAGTAACATGACCCCAGATATGAAATGCAGCAAATGTTACCCCACATAGGAAATGCAGCAAATATTACCCTAGATAGGCATAGGTAGCCAAACATGTACCCCAAGTATAGGCAGCTAAAGATGTCCTCCCCCCGTATAGGTAGCCCCCCCAATACAGATAGCCAAAGGTGTCCCCCCCATAGGAAGCCAAAGATGTCCCCAAGTGTAGATAGTCCTCACAATATGTAGCCAAAGGTTCCACCCTAAAAGGTAGACAAATGTGTCCTCCAGTACAGGTAGTCCTCCCACCCATGGGTAGCCAAAGGTCTCCCCTAGTAAAGGTAGTTCTTCCCACAGGTAGCCAAAAGTTTCCCCCAGTATATGTAACCCCCCCACCCCCACCCATAGGTAGCCAAATATGTCCCCTAGTATAGGTTTTCTCCACACCCATAGGTAGCCAAAGGTGTCCTCCAGTATACTCTCACCTAAAGGATTATTAGGAACACCATACTAATACGGTGTCTGACCCCCTTTCGCCTTCAGAACTACCTTAATTCTAAGTGGCATTGATTCAACAAGGTGCTGAAAGCATTCTTTAGAAATGTTGGCCCATATTGATAGGATAGCATCTTGCAGTTGATGGAGATTTGTGGGATGCACTTCCAGGGCACCAAGCTCCCGTTCCATTACATTCCAAAGATGCTCTATTGGATTGAGATCTGGTGACTGTGGGGGCCATTTTAGTACAGTGAGCTCATTGTCATGTTCAAGAAACCAATTTGAAATGATTCGAGCATTGTGACATGGTGCATTATCCTGCTGGAAGTAGCCGTCAGAGGATGGGTACATGGTGGTCATGAAGGGATGGACATGGTCAGAAACAATGCTTAGGTAGCCCGTGGCATTTAAACGATGCCCAATTGCACTAAGGGGCCTAAAGTGTGCCAAGAAAACATCCCCGACACCATTACACCACCAGCCTGCACAGTGGTAACAAGGCATGATGGATCCATGTTCTCATTCTGTTTTGACCCAATTCTGACTCTATCGAGAATCATCAGACCAGGCAATGTTTTTCCAGTCTTCAACTGTCCAATTTTGGTGAGCTCGTGCAAATTGTAGCCCCTTTTTCCCATTTGTAGTGGAGATGAGTGGTACCTTGTGGGGTCTTCTGCTGTCGTAGCCCATCCGCCTCAAGGTTGTGCATGTTGTGGCTTCACAAATGCTTTGCTGCATACCTCGGCTGTAACGGTTATTTCAGTCAACGCTGCTCTTTTATCAGCTTGAATCAGTCTGCCCATCTCCTCTGACCTCTAGCATCAACAAGGCCTTTTAGCCCTCAGGACTGCCGCGTACTGGATGTTTTTCCCCTTTCACACTATTCTTTGTAAATCCTAGAAATGGTTGTGCATGAAAATCCCAGTAACTACACAGATTGTGAAATACTCAGACCGGCCCATCTGGCACCAACAACCATGCCACGCTCAAAATTGCTTAAATCACCTTTCTTTCCCATTCTGACATTCAGTTTGGAGTTCAGGAGATTGTCTTGACCAGGACCACACCCCTTAATGCATTGAAGCAACTGCCATGTGATTGGTTGATTAGATAACTACATTAATGAGAAATTGAACAGGTGTTCCTAATAATCCTTTAGGTGAGTGTAGGTACCCCCACATAGGTAGCCAAAGGTGTACCCCAGTATAGGTAATTCCCTCACCCCCCCCCCATAGGTATCCAAATATGTCCCCCAGTATAGGTTTTCTCCCCAAACATAGTTAGCCAAAGGTGTCCTCCAGTATATGTACCTCCACATAGGTGGCTAAAGGTGACCCCCAGTATAAGTAGTTGCCCCCATAGGTAGCCAAGGGTATCTCCAGTATAGGTAGTCCCCCAAAGGTGTCCCTCTTTCCCATGTCCCCATTATTTACTAAGTCATAACTCAATGACACTGTCAGTCATACCAACAGAACAGCACGGCGAGTTGGCGATGGACTTGAAGATCAGTGCTAGACCTGAAGGGAAAGTGGTGCACAGTTACTGTGCAATCTTCAAAAATGATTGGGACGTCAATTCTGCACCTGAAGTCCATGGTCACTGTACGCTACTCTTCTCCTCTCTGCACTGATCTGCTGGTCTGTCGCCAACTCGCAACTCAGATCTACAGGTCTGTACAGGGAGGGCATCAGCACCGGAGGGAGGCCCCTGTAGTCGGCGGGGCCCCAATCGACCACTTGGGTCGCTTGTACCTAGCATGGCCTTGTATAACTATAGATCAAATAGAACCCTTAGGCCAGTTTCACACTGGAAACTGGTGGTTTTGTTGCGGTGCGATGGCAAGATTGCATCGCACCACAAGGCCAAAAAAAGCTTTTGGGGATTATGGCGGCAGCTTGTGGTAATCTCTATTCTGGCTGCAGGCCAATCAGTAAGTGCGGCTCTCTAGCGTTCACTTCCTGTGGCCGAAATAAGAATTGCGCAAAAGTGTATTGAAAAAGTACGCATCCGGGCATTCACATCGCAATAAAATTGAAAATAAGTGTCGTCATCGACTTACATGATTTCTGGTCGCCGCGCAGGTTGCTCGACAACGCACTATTGCTTCCACATTAAATCAGGCACTTCCAGTGGAGCGCATTGCACCAGGTATGAAATATCCCATAGACTTTCATATCATTGGTGTAGCTGTAGCATTACCCTACGGCAAAACAGGGTAACGCAACGCGCTAAAGGGGCCTCAATCCAGTATAAATATGATCATTTGCTCACACACCAATGCATTTTTTCATTTAGGCTTTTCTAAATCAAACAAAATCTGATCTAGTTTGACCTGTGATGATGTCTGATTACCGCTTAATGTAATCTTGAAAAATGAAAACAGGCAACACGAGATAACTATCTAATCTATTTAATCAGCAAACTAGAGAGATATAGCTAGATGAAACAGTTGTGTCTTGGAGGCATCAGGATGGGATAACCTCTCTGACCTCAATATGGCAGTGTGATTGCTGGGAGATTAATCTTCCATGCCTTGACCTGTAGGGGGAAAAGGTTTCTAGGTCTGTGTCTGGCTGTATTAAACACAGTGACCTTGACAGTAATTGTCACAGAGCGTTTCTCAAACCTTATTCAGTGTATTTGGCAGAAATGCCTTCTTGCACCTTGTTAAACTACTATACTATACAAGATGAAAAAAAAGACACAGGAAGCTCTGAAACAGGAATTGGTGGTAGCTGCGTACCTATGCATTGCGTCAAAACCACAGAATAGGGGATCGGCTGCTGCCGGATAAGTGTGGTTTCTGATTGCTTGAGACTCAATGTTAATAGGCTTAGCTAATACAGTACTATATACCCCACCCTATATACATACCATGAACTCTGTATGTTAACCACGTCACCTCCAAGAGGTGTTCCCCTTAAAAAACCAGAGCAATTTTCACCTGTTAGCGCTCCATCCATTCATTCGCCTATAACTGTATTACTACTGTAAACCACTAAAAGAGGGTTCCAAAAGTTTTGCTAATGTATTTCTATGTGTGAGGTAACTTTAGCATCTAAGGCTAAGTTTCGCCTTAGATGTTCGCCTGTGGAACCAAAACGGTGCATGGGAGAGGAGAGGAGGCGCTGTAATGGTTGCATAGACGGTTGCTAAGCGACCAAAGCACACAAAGCAGTGGAACTTTCCAGAAGCCCCGCGCAGCCTGTCAGACACTGCAGTACAGACGCGAAGGGGCATAGCTGGAAGGTTGTAGCCAGAGGGAACTGGCTGAAACTAGCCAGAGCGCGCCAGAGAGGGGAAGAGAGCAGAGCTTAGCAAAAGTCAGGAGGCGGTCGGAGAGAGTGGGTAAGAGGCCACGAGGAGGGCGTCCGCAGCAGTCACCCCAGAGCTTAAGAGGGGACCCGGTGCCCACGCAGCTACCTGAGCAGAGCAGAGAGACAGCGGCAACCAGGCCAGACAGCGACTGGAGACCAGAGGCAGTGTACACAGAGCCAATCTGAGCTAGCCCCGACAAAGGAAATCTGGCAGTCAGATGAGTATGGGCCCTAGAGCCAACTACAAGTACAGTGTGTGTTCAGTTAGTAGCCAGTGTCCAGCGGAGGCTTACTGAGATAGAAATATAGCAACTCTGAACCTGGAGAGGCCAGGCCTGTTCATATTGCTGTTACTAGAGACTGTCTCTGTGCAAAAGGCCTTGAATATACCGACACATTGCGTTGATGATACAGTTGTTGCTGCCATCTAAAGTGAAGGAATCTGCCTCTGACTAAGTGAAGTGTATTGAGTGTGAAGTATTTTCTGTTACAAGAGACATTATCAGCCTCCATTAAGTACCCCGCTGAGCTGACACAGCCACCGCTTGCTTAAGGCCTGATTCAGAGACAGTGTGCCTGTCAAGTCCGTTTCAAGTCAAGAGTTAAAGTTCAAGTATTCTTCTGTGTTATGTTCTGAAGTGTTACAAAGAGAGTGATAGAAGAAGTGAACCAAAGTGTGATTTATGCATATTACTTAAGTACACGGTCCTAAAGAAACCGGAAATCACTAAGTTCATGATAGTAAAGAGAACCTTTCAGTATTAAAAGAAGATAAGTGAAAAGGGAGGAGTTGCATTGCGTCTTGTGATACTAAAGTGTGCTACAGTAGGTAGTGAACTGTCATCTGACCAAGATACAGAGTTAACTCACTTGGAGTACAAGTTTTGCATCAACTCTAAATTAGAGCTTATTCAGCCTAAAAGTCAAAGTGCACTAAAAGAGAGTTATATTGTGGGAGAGTGATTTGGGTGGCATAGCTAGGTGCATTGGTCACTTTATATTTTATTTTGTTTACTTTTATTTTCCTAACCTTTTTGTTTATTTGATTTATATTTGATTTTGTTTGTTATTTTGGGAGGCCCTATACAGACAGGTGTGTTAAAAGTAAAGTGGGTTTGAGATGAGATCTTATCAAGGGTAAAGAGTCTGAGAGATCTTTGAGCAAGGTGAACATCCTTTTGGGATCAACCAACGAACTGTGCAACTATACAGTACCATTTTGAGAACTGTCACGAGTTCCCCCAAGGTTTTGCTGAGCAATATAGCTTGGACTTGGTTGCAAGGGACTGAGAACTGTTTAGGAACTGAAATTGCTCAGTAGACCATCCCCTTTCCCCAGCCCACGCCCCAACAGTGGTACTGTGATGTAAACATGCTGTAAAGTGATTGATTATTGTACAAGGAGACCTTTGTAGCTCAAATTTCTTGCATAATTTGTACGTAATTTAACCTTTTTATTCCACAGCTTTTACCGGTGCACCGGCTGTGAAGACTTGGGAATTGTGTATGATGTGCAAAGGAGGTGTATTGAGTTGTTGAAGTGTTACAGGTTGATTCAAGCTGACAGTGACCACCATTAGGTCACAAATAAATCTTTGATAATTTCATCTGAGTCAGTGTCTGGTGGATTCCCCTCAGCCGGGGCCTGGTGCTAACGTTTAAATCGGGTTACACTACTTATCGGAACGAAACAATCTATATATTGAGGTTTTTTTGCCACCAATTAGGCTTTCTTTGGGGGGAGGGTACTTTTTGCTAAGAATTATTTTATTCTAAATGTGTTTTAACAGGAAAAATAAGAAAAAAAATAGAAAAAAATATTATTTCTCAGTTTTCGGCCATGATAGTTTTAAAATAATACATGCTACTGTAATTAAAACCCATACATTTTATTTGCCCATTTGTCCCGGTTATTGCAACATTTAACATTTTTCCCTAGTACAGGGTAGGGCGCCAATATTTTATTTGGAAATAAAGCTGCATTTTTTTCGGTTTTGCATCTGTCCCTAATTACAAGCCCATAATTTATAAAGTAACAGTAATATACCCTCTTGACAAATATATTAAAAAAAGTTCAGTCCCTTAGGTAACTATTTATGTATTTTTTTTATTGTAATTTTTTTTATTTAATTTTTTGTTGTTTTTTTACAAAAAATGTTTTGGGGTAACTATTGGGGAGTGTGGGAGGTAGGGGTTAATTTCAAATGTTTGTCTTTTAATGAAAAAAAAAAGTGAGTAGATGTAATTTTACTATTTGGCCACAAGATGTCCTCACAAGATGTACGCAATAAATGCGTGGATGTGTAAATATCGTTTTTTATGAATGGTGGCGCCATCTAATAGATGGCTGCGGTCATTCACACAGGGACTTAGATCAATGAATGAGAACTGTTACCGCCAGCTAACGATTGGCGACGGTAAAGTTTGCGGGAGCGTGTATGTGTGTGTGTGGGGGGGCGAGCGGGAAAGGACATAGTAGCTACGTCCCTGCAAGGAGATATGGGAATTTGCAGGGACGTAGTTGCTTGTCCCAGGGGAGGGGAAGTGGTTAAAATACAGTAATAATAATTTTAATGAGACAGCGCTCCTCTTCTCATAGCATGCCACCTGTAAATCAAGCAAAACTGCACATAGTGTATTACTGATACAATGACAACATAATAAAACACCCAAAAGTGCCAAAGTGCTCCGTTAGTGCTCCACTGCAAGTGCCAATAATCCACGAAATCCCCTTAAGAATTGCACGCTCACCAGAGCCAGGAGCGTCTGATGTCACAGAAAGCAAGGAGGACATCGCTCGGAGGAAAGTTTGAGTGTACAGCGGAAGAATCACAGCGGGCACGGGACGCCGGTAGCCGCAACAGGAGGAACACCGCTGGGTATTGGACCCGATAGGCGCTTGATAAACTTGGATGACGTGAGTGCGCACTCAGCGCAGGGCAATTGATTTTATGTCAAAGATTTTATGCTATTTTCGATTTTACTGTTTTTTTTATGAGGTATTGGATTAAAACCTTTGGATTTCATCTGCTGCTGAGTCGTTGGTTGTTAAGCCTAAGCTCTAGATCCACCTGGATTTGAGGTGGTCTGAATCTGGTGAGCGGGCAATTCTTAAGGGGATTTCGTGGATTATTGGCACTTGCAGTGGAGCACTGACGGAGCACTTTGGCACTTTTGGGTGTTTTATTATGTTGTCATTGCATCAGTAATACACTATGTGCAGTTTTGCTTGATTTACAGGTGGCATGCTATGAGAAGAGGAGCGCTGTCTCATTAAAATTATTATAGACTTTCAAATGTGGACTTGATAGATAGCGAATACTCTGAGTTCCTTATATATATATATCTATAATACAGTGTGCGGAGTAAATTTAGTGGGCGCAGTTTGCGATAATATTAAGGTTAAAATACAGTACTTTGGGGGAGCCGTGGAACCCAACCATGGAACCCAGTATTTAAAGAGACTCTGAAGCCACATAAAAAACGGGTTTTTACCTTTTATTTAGGTTAAGCATGTTTGCCCCTGCTAAAACGCCACTATCCTGCAGCAGAACGAGGGTTTTTTACCTTCCAAATCCCCTGAGGCACATTGCGGGGCTCCTTCCGCATAGAGGCAGAGCTTTGGGCTGTAGCTCTGCCTTCATGCGCGTCAATGGGCGCTGATCGCCGCCTCTCCCCACCCCTCTCAGTCTTCTTACACTGAGAGGGGCGGGGAAAGGCGGAAATCCACGGGCAGATTGACGCGAATGGAGGCAGAGCTACAGCCCAAAGCTCTGCCTCCCTGAGCAGCAAAATCCACAACCAGGAACGTCGTGGATTTGTGCCCTAGGATTTGGGGGGTAAAAAACTGTTTTGCTGCAGAATAGTGGCGTTTTAGCAGGGGCAAACATGCTTAACCTAAATAAAAGGTAAAAACCTGTTTTTTAAGTAGCTTCAGAGTCTCTCAAGCTAACTATTTTGTTCTAACAATGATCCCTTTCAGTTCTGATAAGATTTTGTCAGAACCGAAATATATCAGTTGCTGTCAGTTATATATCATTTGGTGTCAGTTAAAGCGGTCGCAGTGGTGTAGCTAAGGAGTTGTGGGCCCAGATGCAAGTTTTACAATGGCCCCCCCCCAAGCACTCTATACATAACAATTGATACAGTGCACCAAATCCTGCCAATGGCAACTACAGTGTCAGAGGTGCAAGAAGGGGATGGGGAACAGCTTGTTGATGATTACCACTATTCAAAGTATCTATAGAAGTGTTTATTATGAACACAGGACCAATAGAGAGCTAATACTGTAGTTGAGGGAGGCCTCTGGCCCAAGGGCCCTGATGCGGTCGCTACCTCTGCAACCCCTATTGCTACGCCCCTGAGCTGTCGTCATCGGCCGCCTCAGCCAGCTTTACTTTAGCGTGTGTACAGGGCTTTAGACTTCATTTTAGATTGTGTCGCCTTATTTGACACATTTACTTCACACCAATGAAGCTGCAATGAAACAATATAGACCCAGCAGAAAGTGAAAGTTTCCTGTACCCATGAGCAGAAATGTCTCCTGCCTCTTGCAGCTGTGATCTCTGTCATATGGCAACACAGGAGAAGTGTAAAGCCTGAGGAATGAACTGAAAGCTAATGACATCATCTGGTAGGCAGGAGGTCCTTGCATACGTTTTCTCTCTGTAGTACCTTCATCACCAAAGGCTTTCATCTCCACACAACTGTACATTTGCACAGATGATGGTGACACTTGGCAACCTTCTGAAAAAACAGCTTAGTGACAATGTGTGACAGACCGCTTAGTGGTTATGTGTGACAGACAGGTGGAAAGTTGCCAAAAAGGGGTGTGCTTACTGATGACTGCCACTGTGACTTCAGATATCAAGTGTTTTCAATTAAAACCTATGCTAGCCTAGCAGTGGCTGATTGTAATGGTTGATTTGGGGTAGATGGTGTTTTTTTTAATCATATAAACTATCAATATTTATGTGATATTGATTGTTTATGTGTTCTACCATTTTGCACTAGTAGCTATGATAATTGCTATTCTGTATTTATATAGCGCTGATATAATTCACGGTGCATTACAGTTTACAGCGGTTCAGATGGATAGCGTACTGGTTAAAGGGACTCAGAGTTCAGGACAAGAAAAAGATGTATGCATACCTGGGGCTTCCTCCAGCCCCATTCGCTCGAATCGCTCCCACGCCGCCCTCCTCGGCTGTCCGCAGCGTCGATACCAGGTCCCCACACTTCCGTCAGTCGGCTCCAGTCTATGCAGGAGAAGTGCGTTTTTTGCATAATTCTCCAGCAGCTGCTGGAGAGGTACGTAGAGGGCGCACTTCTCTTACGCCAGACTGGCTCCGACTGATGGAAGTGACGGGACCCGGTACCGGAGCTGCAGACATCGGAGGACGACGGCGTGGTAGCGATCCAAGCGGATGGGGCTGGAGGAAGCCCCAGGTATGTATAAAACTTTTTCTTTTACTGAGCTCTGGTACACTTTGGCCTCAATTCACTAAGCAGTTTAGACTAGTCTACTGATGGTTTTTAGTCTACTGATGGTTTGGTCAGTTGCATCAAAGGGGAATTCACTATTACCAAATGTTTTAGACCTGTTTTTAGACCTGGTCTAAACCATTTGGTAATTAGGTGGGTAAAGCAGGGGAAATTATCAAAAGATGCAATTCACAAACGAGTAGCTATGACTGACATCCTTCTCCTTTGATGAGCTCTCCTCTGCATACAATTAAACTCCTGCATAATTAATTCAAAAGGTTCCATCCTCACATCTAATATACCTCACAGAATTATTTACCAACAAGAAATCAGCTGGTCTAATCTGTGTCAGAAAAAGCGGGCGTGGTTACTCCTTGTTTGCCTTTGTGAATTGTGTCATTACTAGTAGTGTCTGAGTCAAAACCCTGGAACAAGAATAAGGCTAATCCAGTAAAAGCTTGAGTCAGCTGAGTCAGAGTGCCTGATCTGCATATGCTTGTTCAGGGTCTATGGCTAAAAGTATTAAATACACAGGATCAGGACAGCCAGGTAACTAGTATTGTTTAAAAGGAAATAAATATGGCAGCCTCCATATCACTCTCACCTCGGGTTCCTTTTAAGGATATTTCCTTTGATGTGAGATTTGAGCTTTTGACCAGGGTTTGAATCCAGGCTCAAGCCAGTATGTAAAAGAGTAAGGGGTCCCTAATGGTTATGCTCACCCGTGGAGCATGTCCTAAGTAGCTGCTGCCCTAATGTGCTTTAAGTCCACCAGGAGAAAGGTGAGATATAAATGTTCTGTGTCATGGCCCTTAGCGTGCTTTGTAAAGCAGCTTACTGAAATGCACCACCTATGTGACAGTCACAATGTGGCCGTGGCGGTTGCGTTGCAGTATAACAGCGTGCACCATCATAACACAGTGCGCTATGACAAAACGCAGCCAGTGACAGTTAAGGTGGATCGGAGATGGAACACTAACTATAACAAGTAACTTGTCTATATATCTAATCTAAAGTGTATTCCTGTGATACATTGAGGGCAGCCATGCTCTGTTTGTCACAGGCTGAGGGCTGGAGATGCTATCAGCTTGCCTGTGTGTAATGTGACAAATTCAGTCCCCTCTCCTCCTACTTCCTCCCCACTGCCTCTGAAATCTCTGGCTAGTAACCTCCTCCTCCTCCTGCCCAGACTGAGCTCCCATAAGCCCTTGCTACAGTGCCAAGGCACTCTGAAAAAGCTGTGGGCAGGGCTTGTTTAGTTTATAGAGAATTACAAAAAAAGTGTTTGGCTTGAGGAATGCCCTATAAACTATATGAAAGGAACACAATTATGCAATGAGTAAAAGTTTATCTCGGATCCACTTTAAAGAGAACCCGAGGTGGGAATTTATCATGCTAGTGGGGCACAGAGGCTGGTTGTGCACACTAAGACCAGCCTCTGTTGCCCCATGGTGTGCCTCAAAGACCCCCCTGCACACCGCTATACCCCCGCAGTGCTGGCGACACGCAGTGTGTCGCCAGCACAATGTTTATCTAAGCGCTGTCTGTCAGCGCCGCTCCCCCGCCTCCTCCGTATCGGCGCTACCCGCCCGCGTCACTTCCCTCCAATCAGCGGGAGGGAAGGGACACAGGCGGGTAGCGCCGATAAGGAGCAGGCAGGGGAGCGGCGCTGACAGACAGCACTTAGGTAAACATTGTCGCCAGCACTGCGGGGGTATAGCGGCGCGCTGGGGGGTCTTTGAGGCACAGCATGGGGCAACAGAGGGTTCTCTTTAAGCATACTTTTTATTGACTGTATACTTCACTGTATGCAGATAACGAGTAGTGCCGCTTTCCTGATCTGTTGCTTTTCGTTCCTGCAGTTGCAAGGAATGCAACAGCCACTGTGAACCTAGCCTCAGAGATTGTTTCCACTTGTGCTGGCATCCATCTCCATGATGTACACCACCAGTCTGATGCAATTACACATCTAAAGATGCCCATAGATCTAGCAACTATGGGCAGATTTGACCAAGAGACAGATCTCTCTCTGATTGAATCTGATTAGAGAGAGATCTGCCGGCTACCCCTACACTGCAGGCCGATTCCCAAATAATTTCAGCATTAAATCTCTCAGGAATCGACCCAATCCGCCGCTCTCACCTCTTCCCACCTAGTGTATAAATGTGACCCTTGAGTGTGCATTTATACATTACCTGTCCTATGTCGCCCACCCACAGAGCCCATCTTCAGAATACCGCTCCTCCATTGGCGTATAGCATGGGTGATGACACACACAAGGGGGGGGGGGGACATTTGTACACTAGGGACAGGGCCAGTCCGCCCATGAGGCGGGGTGAGGCGGGTTACTCAGGTGGCAGAGTCGGGGGGCCGCCGAGCTGGAGGGGGTAGCGGGCAGGAAGGGGGTATTGGGCACAGTGGCGGGGAGGGGGGGTCGGACCTCCCCTCCCTCACCTGGGTCCCCCGATCTGCGCTCCCCCTCTCTCATAAGTTTGCCTCAGGCTGCAAGAAGTCTAGGACCGGCCCTGACTAGGGAGAACAGCACCAGGGGTTTTGTCGCTCGTCTCTATATCGCTTGCCGTTACCACCGTGCTTCCAATTGACCATGACAGCCCAACATCTTGCAGTATGTACGATCAATACATGCGACCAATTTCGGCCTATTGTGATTTGCTGAATAGTGTGGCTGTAGTTTACAAGCATACCTCCAAACTGTTTTAGATAACAAAGAGGGACACCCCTAACCTCGCCCTTTGCACAACCCTAATCACATAGACCGTAAAATATGTTGTGTTATAATTCAAACCACACCGGTCCTTTCTATCCTTGTTCATTGACCTTCATATTAACATGTGAAAATATGAAATACATCGATTTAAAAGATGGGAATAAAGTTTGCAGTCAATTAAACACATTTTGCAGTAGTAAAATACATATATTTACATAGATCTGTACATCAGCCCTAAAAGAGGGACAAATGAGGAAGAAAGAAGGACAGTGGGGCAGGGCAACTAGAAATCACTGGGCCCCCTTGCAAAACTTTGGATGGGGCCCCCCTACCTCCTGTCATACTGAGTAGGGACTGTCTACAAATCTCTATCTGCAAAACTTTGTATAATTCGTTATCAGTGCCTGTGCAGATGCCGTCATTAGAACAATTGTGCAGAGATTAGAAAGCTTTTTTTTCTCTTTGTGCCCTTAATGTAAAGGTCCAAGGAGAATTAAAAAAAAAATCCACTTACCTGGGGCTTCTTTCAGCCCCTGGCAGCCGTCCTGTGCCCTCGCCGGAGCTCCCGGTCTTCTCCACTGCAGAACTCAACCTCGCCAGGTCGAGTTCCGGGTCGGCGTCTTCTGCGCTCCACCGGTCGGGTCACGTGGTCCGGCCGACGTCATCAGGACGGTACTGCGCAGGAGCAGTTCTGCGCTTGCACAGTGCCATCCTGATGACGCCGGACGGACCACGTGACCCGAGCAGTGGAGCGCAGAAAACGCCGTCCCAAAACTCGATCTGGCGAGGTTGAGTTCTGCAGTGGAGAAGACCGTGAGCCTCCGGAGCTGCAGCGAGGGCACAGGACAGCTGCCACGGGCTGGAGGAAGCCCCAGGTAAGTGGATCGTTTTGTTTTTTTATTATTATTTTTCTTGGATGTTTCCTTTAACTTTCAGTCTCTCAGGACAGGGAAAAGAAACTTCTTCCCACACAGGAACCCATGCAGCTTCTGTGGCTGCATCTCTTGCAGGGTCTATTGTTACACCCCTGCAGTGGGGCATGGCTCCCAAAGAGGGACTGTCCCTCCAAAAGAGAAACAGTTGGTAGGCAAGCTACAAGCTAGCAGTTAGAGAGAGTGCCTTCCACCCAATCACTTTAGCTGAATTTCCCTACAAGGTTTCCCGCTGGGTCCCCTACTGTAGACTAGTTCCTGCTCAGTGGCTGAGCCTTATCACAACCCCTTGGTGTTGGGGAAGTCTCTGGATTATGGACAATCTGGATAGGTAAATACCCACTTGGGGCATATATTTCCCCTTCAGGTACATTAATACTACTTTTATTGTCTGTGCAGCCAACACAAACCTGCATGCATGAAGACTAGAATGTAATGGAGAGCCCTGGCTGTACTGGGGTGTAATGGGGGAACCATGGCTGTACTGGAATGTAATGGGGAACCCTGGCTGTACTGGAATGTAATGGGGGAGCCCTGGCTGTACTGGAACATAATGGGGGAACCCTGGCTGTACTGGAATGTAATGGGGGAACCCTGGCTGTACTGGAATGTAATGGGGGAACCCTGGCAGGACTGGAACGTAATAAGGAACCCTGGCTGCACAAGAAACAGGACTATCGCCATGGCTGCGATGAAAAACAAACCCCCAGGCGATTTCAGCAGCCTACTACACGGAATGGGAAATAATATTAAAGTGACCTTATAATATAATACAGCCTGTGTAATAGGAAGGTCACAGTCACAGGGGGTTTGGGGGCTGCACAGGGGGAGTATCGGAATGCAGTGTGAGGGCAGGTGACCCCTGCTGGCATCACACGCAGACGCTCCCTGTACAGAGGAAATCACTGTCACCCCGTCCCCTCCCTCCTCCCCAGGGACGCCGTCACGTGGTGCCACATGCTGCCAATAGCCGCCCAGCATTCAACAGGTACAAGATTCAAACTCCTCCGTCTCCTGGAGTACCGGAGAGAGCGGCATGGAGCACCGCATCATAGGACCGGGACCCTACCGGGCCACCAAGCTGGTGAGGAGGGGTCTGGCTGCTAACTGCACTCTCTTATACTATACAGAGTTTACGTTGTCATGCTACTAATCTATTACATAGAGAATGCAGTTATATAGATGTGCATGTTACTGCTTCTCTCTCTCTCTGTTTCTCTCCACTCCCCTCATTCTCTTCTACTCTCTCTCTTCTACTCTCTCTCTCTTCTACACTCTCTTTCTCTCTCTCTCTCTCTTCCCCCCCCCCCCCCCCTCTCCCGCCCCCCTTCTCTCTCTCTTTCTCTCTCCCCCACTTCTCTCTCTCTCCCCCCTTCTCTCTCTCTCCCCCCTTCTCTCTGTCCCTTCCCCTTCCACTCTCCCTGCTCCCCCCCCCTTCTCTCTCTCTCTCTCTCTCTCCCACTTTTCTCTCTCCCCCCCTCTCTCTCCCCCCCCCCCCTCTCTCCCATCTCCCCCTTCTCTCTCTCTCTCTCTCTCTCTCTCTCTCTCTCTTCCTCTTCTACTCTTTCCCCCCTTCTCTCTCTCTCTCTTTCTCTCTCTCTCTCTCATCTCGCCTATCTCTTCTCTCTCACATCATACTATTAAATAAAACTGAGAAACTGTACATATTCATGTAACTGCTTAGAATATTATGCATATTACTTCCAGGACCCAGTCCTATCTATATCTATTTGTCTATCCAGATTCTACTTTTTAATATTTCATTTTAGTTAATGATCAGTCCCTGATCAGTCCAATACTTTTCTGTAAGTCCCCCTAGTGGCACTGCACAATTCAGAACTGCGCAGTTGTGAGTTCCGAACTGCACATGGACAGCGAACGTAAGCACTCCTGCACAGCTCACATAGGCTTCTGGGGGCGACGTGTTTAGCTAATGCTAAAAACTTTTCTGCAACTGGGCAGAAAAATGGCATCAGCTCCTGTTCCATTGTCTTGACATGTTTTGAGCCCTGTCGGGGACGCGGGACCACTGAACACAACCGCCTCAGGATGCTACATGCAGCGTTCCAAGAGTTTTGATTAACCGCAAGCGAAATTGCATTGCGTTCAATTCCATTCATCTCAATGTGGGTGGTAAACGATAACTGTGCAAACCCGCAGAAGCCTGTGTGAACTCAGCCTGACACTAACCTTACCCTCTTGGACTCCAACACCAACCTACCTCCCCCCCCCCCCCCTGCTTTCTGATGCATAAATGTGCGTACACTCCTTTGATGGATGATGCCCATTGGGGATTGGGACCTGAGCCCCTTGGGTGACATCACTGGGCCGGGCTGCACAGACGCGTGTCAGCTGTGTGGCAGACGACATGCTCTGTTGCTATGTAGCGGGCAATGGAGCGGCTCATGCATGATGTCATGTGGCGGAGCGGCGTAGACAATAGAATCATCCATCGGCCGACTTTAGTCAGGCATGTGTACGAGCCTTAAAGTGAGTGTAAAGTTCCCCCCCCCCCCTCAAGTTAGATACTTACCAATGGACAGGGAAGACTGGATCCTATAGAGTCTTCTCTCGTACCCCTCGTTCCAGCGCTGTCACCCCCATGTCATTTGCCGACTTTGGAAGCACTTGTGTACCCGACCGCTTCCGAAGACTGGTGGATCCGTACTGCATGTGTGCGCTCTTACATGCTCGATACGGAGCCACCCATCTTCCGAAGCACTTGTGTATATAAGTACCATACCGCAATGCTACCATCACACTCTGGACTTTACATAGGTGGTGTGTTGCAGTGCGGTAAGCCACATTACAATGTGGCTTCTGCAACGCATCTCAATGGAGGGTAAAAATCATATTGCACTTTTTACGTGTGCTGCGACACATACGGTACATACAAAGTAAGCTTCACTGCAAATCCCGCATGTTATGCGGTACCAAACTGCATGCATCACATTATGGCAACACACTGCTAACGTCTTCATAGATGTCAGCATACTATTGCAATATAATTGAATCGTGTAAGCAATGCGACTGTATTGTGTGACTCAACGCACTCCAACTCCCCACTGTAAATGTAGTTTAACCGGCCCTCTTTAAAGTGAATGGGAACCGCATTTTAAAAAAACTGAAGCAAATACTTACCTAAGGAGAGGGAAGGCTCTGGGTTGTATAGAACCTTCCGTCTCCTCTCTCGGTGCTGTCTATCCTGTGCTGGCTCCCCCCGTTTCAATCCCCCGCGAAAGGGTATTTGGAAGTCTTCGGGAGCCGTGTCCTCCCGAAGACGTGCGGCTCCATACTGCACAGGCGTGAGTGTGCAAGAGAGCGTGCTTGCGCAGGCGCAGTACAGGGCCGCCCTTCTTCAGCAGCACTCAGGCTCCCTGAAGACTTCTGAAGCCTCCTTCGGCCGGATAAAGCAGTATTTGACTAATTTAGTCAAATACTGCTACCAGGCGAGCCAGCACTGGAACGAGGGGACCAGGAGAGGAGCCGGAAGGCTCTATAGGACCCAGAGCCTTTCCTCTCCTTGGGTAAGTTTCTGTCTCATTTTTTTAAAGGCGGTTCCCATTCACTTTAAAGGGAACTCATCTCAAGTTCCATATTTGCCTTTGGCTTCCTTAGGCCCCCTTAAAGTGAACCTTAAGTCAGAAAAAAAATTAGTTTTACTCACCTGGGGCTTCTACCAGCCCCCTGCAGCAGTTCTGTACCCTCGCAGCCACTCACTAACCCTCTAGTCCCCCGCTGCCAGCTAGTTTCGTTTTTGCCGACAGGCCCGTCAGGACTGGCCACGCATAGCTTTTTCCGCATTCCCGACTGTAATTAGCGCTATTGCGGGCCGCAACGCGTACAAAAATACTTGTTGCTACATATCTATTCATTCGTAATGCGGCAACGCATATTTTTGTTCGCATTGCGGCCCGCAATAGCGCTAATTACAGTCGGGAATGCGGAAAAAGCTACGCGTGGCCAGTCCTGACGGGCCTGTCGCCAAAAACGAAACTAGCTGGCAGCGAGGGACCAGAGGATTAGTGAGTGGCTGCGAGGGCACAGGACTGCTGCAGGGGGTTGGTAGAAGCCCCAGGTGAGTAAAACGCATTTTTTTTCTGACTTAAGGTTCACTTTAATGCCGCTCGTCCTTCGCCGTCTCCCCGTGTTGCTCCTGTCCCCGCTTCTTGTCTTAGGAACGCTTTAACCTACTGTTATGTGTAGTGTGTTTCCATGTATGCAAACTAGTAGCTTTTGCAGTTTGTTTTGCTGTTTGTTTTGGAGCTTTAGTAGGAAAGCGTCTCATTGCTTTAAAACCGGTTACGCTGTTCTAGACTTTGATCTCTGTCCAAGAACTATTGTTCCTGCCGGCGTTTACATGTTTGTCTGTCCTGATTTAATAGCTGTGGTTTGATTGTTTTATTTAGTAATAGTTGGGGTTAGTGTTTGACAAAGTGAAAAGCCCCTGTAACACATTAGTGCTGTGGGATTTTACCTCCTCCTATGCCCTCTTTAGGATGTAGGTGGAGGTGTGGTCTGCCTGCTGCAACCTGTTTGGAATACAACTGGAAAGAGTTATTTACTATGACAGTATTTGTATGTTTCTCTGTCTATATTGTGTTTGGACTCTTACCCTGGCTATCGGAGTAACATCTTTTGATATACCGCTGACATAAACGTTAGCTACTATTGTTGTGTTTTTTCCCACTCATTCTCCGTGTTTACCCAGCTTAATGCTAGATGTTTAAAGTGGATCTAAACACAGAACTTCCTCTCTGCTCTAAAAGATAAGCAACAGCAGAATAACCTTTACAGAAAAACATTTCTTTGTTACAGCTGATACAAATCCTGCAATAAATCTGCAGTTTGTCTTCTTCCTGCTTTCATGGAAGTAGACAAAGGGTTAACATGCTGTGTTTCCATATTAGCTGTGTCTGCTGAGGACTGCCACATTTCTGGGCTGACACAGCTGAGAGATTAAATTACACTTGTGATTACTTACAGATGAGAGGGAATTAGACAGGCTCTTCTCTCTAAAAACGCACAGGTTGCATTTCTCTCTGTTTTCCTTGTGTCCTGTGCAAGAGTTCAGGTCCACTTTAATCTTAGCTCTTCTCCTAGGTCCAATGCATTAAAGAGACTCCGTAACAAAAATTGCATCCTGTTTTTTATCATCCTACAAGTTCAAAAAGCTATTCTAATGTGTTCTGGCTTACTGCAGCACTTTATACTATCACTGTCTCTGTAATAAATCAATGTATCTTTCCCCTGTCAGACTTGTCAGCCTGTGTCTGGAAGGCTGCCAAGTTCTTCAGTGTTGTGGTTCTGCTATGAACTCCCCTTTCCAGGCCCCTCTATGCACACTGCCTGTGTGTTATCTAGGATTAGAGCAGCTTCTCTCTTCTCTCTTATCTTTTACAAGCTGGATAAATCGTCCTCTGAGCTGGCTGGGCTTTCACATACTGAAGAATTACAGACAAGGGCAAAGCTGTTTGCAGGAAGAAACGAGCAGCCTGAAACTTCAGTGCATGAGAACAGGGGGAAAGAAACACACAAATGATCTCTTGAGATTCAAAAGGAAGGCTGTATACAGCCTGCTTGTGTATGGATGTATTTTCTATGTGTGGACATACTGTACATCAATCTACTTCCTGTTTTGGTGGCCATTTTGTTTGTTTATAAACAAACTTTTTAAAACTGTTTTTAACCACTTTTAATGCGGCGAGGAGCGGCGAAATTGTGTCAGAGGGTAATAGGAGATGTCCCCTAACACACTGGTATGTTTACTTTTGTGCGATTTTAACAATACAGATTCTCTTTAACCACTTCCGGATACCGGGTGGTTTGGCTGATCTGTGCTGCGGGGGCTCTTCAGCCCGCAGCACAGATCAGAAATCGTGCAGGGCGATCAGACTTCCCCCCTTTTTTCCCCACTAGGGGGATGTCCTGCTGGGGGGGTCTGATCGCCGCCGCGCTGCTGTGCCTAGCAGGGGGGGCTCCTCAAAGCCCCCCTCCGCAGCGCTAGTCCTCCCTCTGCCGCCTTCCCTCCCTCTCCCGTCCCCTGTGTGCGGCGCAGGACGGAAAGCCGTCCTGCGCCGGATAGGATAGGCTTTAGCCTATCAGATGCCGGCGATCCCCGGCCAATCAGAGGCCGGGGATCGCCGATCTCCGTCACGGCGCTGCTGCGCAGCAGCGCCGTATGTATGTAAACAGCGGGGAAGATCTTCCCCGCCTGTTTACATTTACCCTGCGAGCCACGATCGGAGGCTCGCAGGGTGTTCACGGAGACACCCTCCGTGAACTGACATGGAACGGCCGCTCATTCGAGCGGCCGTTTCCATGGAAACCGCTTCAGGATTCAGGGGCGTACATATGCGTACGCAGAATCCTGAAGTGGTTAAAGGACAACTGAAGTGAGAGGTATATGGAGGCTGCTATATTTATTTCCTTTTAAGCAATACCAGTTGCCTGGCAGCCCTTCTGATCTATTTGGCTGAAGTAGTGGCTGAATCTCACCAAAGAACAAGCATGCAGCTAATCTTGTCATATCTGTCAAAATTGTCAGAAAAATCTGATCTGCTGCATGCTTGTTCAGAGGCTATGGCTGAAAGTATTAGTGGCAGAGGATCAGGAGGATAGCCAGGTAACTGGTATAGCTTAAGGCTGCTTTCACAGTGGGACGTTACAGGCGCACGTTAGTGCAGCCTGTAACGCTCCCCAACGCACAGCAATGTAACTGCAATGGGCTGTTCACAGTGCCCACTTTGCGTTACATTGTAACGCTGCACGTCAATCTAAGGTGCAGCATGCTACGGCGTTAGAGCGGCTTTGCCGCATTAGCCTGCTTGCACAGGCGCAGTGATTAGCCACATGGCTAATCAGTATTCACTGCACTGTGCTGACATCACTGGCAGGACCACGTGATGCGGAGTGTTCCGCTCACGTGGTCTCCACCAGCGCATGCGTACTATAGTACGCATCACGGACACATCAAAGAGCCGCCTAACGCGACTCTTTGCTAACGTCCTCTGCCACCACCACCATGCGTTGCGTTAGGTGCACGTTATGCGACCTTAACGTAGCACCTAACGCAACGTCTTAGTGGGAAAGAAGCCTAAATGGAAATAAATCTGGCAACCTCCATTCACACCTCTCTACAGTTCTCCTTTAACCAGTTCGCATTCAGTCGTTTTTCGCTTCATGCATCCGAACAATGTTCACCTCCCATTCATTAGCCTATAACTTTATTACTACTTATCACAATGAACTGATCTATATCTTGTTTTTTCCGCCACCAATTAGGCTTTCTTTGGGGGGTACATTTTACTAAGAGCCACTTTACTGTAAATGCATTTTAAAAGGAAGAATAAGAAGAAAACGGAAACAAATCATTATTTCTCACTTTTCGGCAATTATAGTTTTAAAATAATACATGCCTCCATAATTAAAACCCACGTATTGTATATGCCCATTTGTCCCGTTTATTACACCATTTAAATTATGTCCCTATCACAATGTATGGCGACAATATTTTATTTGGAAATAAAAGTGCATTTTTTCCGTTTTGCATTCATCTCTATTTACAAGCTTATAATAAAAAAAAAAAAAGAAATATTTCATCTTTACATAGATATTTAAAAAGTTTAGACCCTTAGGTAAATATTTGTGTTTTTTTTTTTTTTTAATTGTAATGTTTTTTTTTTTTTTTAATTAAACATTTTATGTGGGTATTTTTGGGAGGGTGGGATTGAAATTGTATTTTTTTTGTAAATATATGTGTATTTTTATTTTTATTTAACATTTAGATGTAGTTTACTTTTTGGCCACAAGATGGCAGCCATGAGTTGTTTACAGTGACGTCACTCTAAGCGTACCACGTACGCTTAGAGCGACATAGGAAGCAGAAAAAGCGTAGCTTCCGAGAGAAGCTGTCGCTTTTTCTGCGGGGGAGAGGAATCAGTGATCGGGCACCGTTGCCCGATTCACTGATTCACTGGCTAACAAACCGCCGGCCGGGAGCGCGCGTGCACGCGCGCGATCGGCCGCGTGGACGCGCAGGAGCGCACATGGCTTCCTGGACGTGAGTTTCACGTCCAGGAATGTCAAATAGTTAAAGGACAACTGAAGTGAGTGGGATATGGAGGCTGCTATATTTATGTCCTTTTAAGTAATACCAGTTGCCTGACAGCCCTGCTGATCCTCTGCCTCTAATACTTTTAGCCATAGACCCTGAATAAGCATGCAGCAGATCAGGCGTTTCTTACATTGTCAGATCTGACAAGATGATTCAGACACTACTGCGGCCACATACAGTGATGTGAAAAACTATTTGCCCCCTTCCTGATTTCTTATTCTTTTGCATGTTTGTCACACTTAAAAGTTTCTGCTCATCAAAAACCGTTAACTATTAGTCAAAGATAACATAATTGAACACAAAATGCAGTTTTAAATGATGGTTTTTATTAATTAGTGAGAAAAAAAACTCAAAACCTACATGGCCCTGCGTGAAAAAGAAATTGCCCCCTAAACCTAATAACAAAGCACTGGATGAGTTGAGGGAGGCACCGGGCATCATTATTAGGCCCAGTGATAAGGGGGGCAATGTGGTTCTCCAGGATGAAAAAGACTATGTGAAGGAGGTGGTGAGACAATTGGGTGATGTTTCTACTTATCGAAAGCTTATTGGGAATCCTTTCCCTGAGATTGTAGCAAGGGTGAACTCACTTCTTGATGATGGACTTCATTTACGGGTCATCACTAAAGAAGAGTGGGAATACCTTCGGGTTGTCACCTATAACATCCCCTTCTTGTATACGCTGCCTAAACTTCACAAGTCCGCTACGGAAGCATCGGGGAGGCCCATTGTCTCCAGCATCGCTGGGCCTACGGAGAGACTTGGAAGATTTATTGATAGGAAGCTCCAATCTCTTATGCGTGGTCTTCCATCTTTCGTCCAGGATTCGCGGGATGTTCTACGGTTTGTAAGTGATCTAGTGATCCCACAGGGGTCTCTCCTAGTGGCTATCGACGTAGAAGCATTGTATACGTCGATCCCACATGAGGAGGGACTTCGGGCGATCTCCCATTATCTCGGGACATGTTTTCCTCAGGCACATGAGCACAATGACTTCATTGCTCAAGCAATGAAGTTCATTTTGGAATTCAATTGCTTCACCTTTGACGGACGCTTTTACCAACAAATACGGGGTACCTCGATGGGGGCGGCGTGTGCCCCGGCATATGCATGCCTTCATTTGGGACTCTGGGAGCACGAAGTGGTGTCCCAGAATGCACAGTTTCGGGCTCGCGTCGCCCTCTGGATCCGTTTCATTGATGATGTGCTGGTGGTGTGGACGGGGTCGCGAGAGGAACTTGACTCCTTCATAGCAGTACTTAATGATAATCAGAGGAATATTAACCTCACTTACTCTGTAAGTGATGAGAGTCTTCCGTTCCTTGATCTACTAATAGGAATAAGAGGTGATGGGCTAACTACCTCCTCTTATAGGAAACCCACTGCGGGCAATACTCTGCTCCATGCCACCAGCCATCATCCCGGATCCCTAATTCGGGGTATCCCGTATGGACAATTAATCCGCCTGCGACGGAATTGCTCACGTGATGAGGACTTCAGGCGTGAGTCTTTGGAAATGTATAAACGTTTTCGGGCAAGGGGATATTCTCATAGGATGTTGCGAAGTGCTTTGAGGAAGGCATGGGCCTGTAACAGATCTGACCTGCTGGGAAATGACGCTGGCAATATGAATCATAAGGAAACTAATATTACTAAGATTAATGATGCCCCTAATCAGTATGTGCGCTTGGTTACTAAATTTGGTGACCATTGGGATGAATTACGGGACTTACTGACCCGCTTCTGGCCTATTCTAACGTCCTCTCAAGAAATTGGTGAAATAGTGGGCCCTCGCCCTCTACTCACAGCAAAACGAGCTACAAACTTAAGGGATCAGTTGGTGCATGGAGAGTTTGTTCTATCACGAACCACATGGTTGAATAAATTTACCTCGCCCGGGATGTACCGGTGCCCAGGTTGTAAAATGTGCCCATATGTTGATAAGACAAAGGTTTTTATGATAGCTCGGGAGAAAATAAATTTACAGTTAATTCATTTATAAATTGTACTACAGAGCGAGTTGTCTACATGCTCCAATGTCCATGTGGACTTAAATATATTGGAAAAACCATCAGACCCCTAAAGGAGAGAATTTTGAGACACTTTAGGGATATTGAAGGAGGAGAGGCTAATACATCCGTGGCTAATCACTATAGGGAAGTCCATGATAATAAATTACAGGGGACTCGGGTTAAGGGTATCTATAGGCTTGGCATCTCGGGACGTAGGGGAGATTTTGATGATATATTATATTGCAAGGAAGCAATGTGGATCTATAAGCTTAATACTGTGGCCTCAATGCGGAACTGGATCTGTCACCATTCCTGAGATGCCAGGTCTATGGTACCTGACCTGATTTGGTTATCCCCTGCGTTCGTGTCCATCCTTGACACTAGTTGGGCTACTCTTTATGTGTTGCTAGGTCCCTTTGAGTAATTAAGTTTGTTAAAATTAATGGCTGCTATTGGTATGCCTGCTAGTAAGAGTGATGTGCTGTATGTTTGGCATAAATTTGCTTAATAATGCTATTTGTTGTGAGGCCTTACCTAAAACCTGTGAATAATGGAAGATGCCCACTGATCTAAACATCGATGTGACAAGTAAAAACGTTTCTCCCTAAGATAAGTAATCCATGCGCAAGGCCAACCTGCTGCTCTTTGTTTGCCTCTGACATCTGAATGCTTTTTCCTCTTGGAGGGCGGTACATGTCACGGAAGAATGGTGAGGCGGGCTGAGGGCCGCCCCCAGGGATAATTTAAATACACGGTTTTGACGCTACCAAGTAAGCCACACCCTGAAGAAACGTCTGCCCTTGACGTGAAACGCGTAGGGGGCCTAGCCTACGTGCTGTCATGGCTGCTAACTAACTACAGCCCGCATGGAATGCTGTTGCTGGCGTCCTGAGCCGCTGACCGGTTTGGCTGGAATTTTAACTGCATGCTATCTATTGACACACTACGGGATCCCTTCTTGCTCGAGTTGTAGTCCACACCAAACGGAGCCTGACGGACAGTGACATCTGGGGACATCTGTGTTTGGAAGAAGCGTGGGTGAGAGCTTTCCTGCTTTGCCTCTGCCTGTCATATATGTCGCCTTGCTTGCTTAGCTGAACTTGGCCTCCCCCGCTCCCTAGCATTGTCCTATGTGCACAACAAGCCTTTGCACGCTCTATTAATGGCTATGCAATTTGCCTGAGAGCCTGGGAACAAATGTGCTTTATCAACCGGCTCATGTTCTGTCTGTGGATATGTACTGTGCCTGTGATCTCCGGAAACAGTGGTTTGCTTTAAATTTTTCATGCAGACAATAATAATTTTCCTTTAGGAGAGCAAAGGAATCATACAAAATAGACATATAGTCTCTCTACTTCCTCCATTGACTCTTAATTTTTTGCCGGCCTAGGTGATTTGGGTGAAGTATGTATGTACAGGATGGTCTGTGTGTGTACAGTGGCCACTGTATCTTACTATAGCAGCCATTTACATATTGACAGCAGGGATAGGCTGAGGCCTTTTAACATTGTTTTATTGTATTTTGTACCATTTTTGTATGCATAGAGATTATCTTTATCTCACCAACTTTTCCAATTTAATAAAGTGATTGAATTTAAACAGTGCTATAAACCAACATTTCTTCATATGCGCTAGCACGGTTGCACTGCCCCCCATGTGGAGGGACACAACTTGGTCAGATTCTTAATCAGAGTTGACAGTTGGAGGGTTTTGGAAGTTTTTTTTTGTTTTTTGTGTATAAACCTAATAACTGGTTGGGCCACCCTTAGCAGCAATAACTGCAATCAAGCGTTTGCGATAACTTGCAAAAGTCCTTTACAGCGCTCTGGAGGAATTTTGGCCCACTCATCTTTGCAGAATTGTTGTAATTCAGCTTTATTTGAGGGTTTTCTAGCATGAACCACCTTTTTAAGGTCATGCCACAACATCTCAATAGGATTCAGGTCAGGACTTTGACTAGGCCACTCCAAAGTCTTCATTTTGTTTTTCTTCAGCCATTCAGAGGTAGTTTGCTGGTGTGTTTTGGGTCATTGTCCTGCTGCAGCACCCAAGATCGCTTCAGCTTGAGTTGACGAACAGATGGCCGGACATTCTCCTTCAGGATTTTTTGTTAGACAGTAGAATTCATGGTTCCATCTATCACAGCAAGCCTTCCAGGTCCTGAAGCAGCAAAACAACCCCAGACCATCACACTACCACCACCATATTGTACTGTTGGTATGATGTTCTTTTGCTGAAATGCTGTGTTACTTGTACGCCAGATGTAACAGGACACGCACCTTCCAAAAAGTTCAACTTTTGTCTCGGCGGTCCACAAGGTATTTTCCCCAAAGTCTTGGCAATCATTGAGATGTTTTTTTTAGCAAAATTGAGACGAGCCTTAATGTTCTTTTTGCTGAAAAGTGGTTTGCGCCTTGGATATCTACCATGCAGGCCGTTTTTGCCCAGTCTCTTTCTTATGGTGGAGTCGTGAACACTGACCTTAATTGAAGCAAGTGAGGCCTGCAGTTCTTTAGATGTTGTCCTGGGGTCTTTTGTGGCCTCTCGGATGAGTTTTCTCTGCGCTCTTGGGGTAATTTTGGGCGGCTGGCCGGCCACTCCTGGGAAGGTTCATCGCTGTTCCATGTTTTTGCCATTTGTGGATAATGGCTCTCACTGTGGTTCACTGGAGTCCCAAAGCTTTAGAAATGGCTTTATAACCTTTACCAGACTGATAGATCTCAATTACTTTTGTTCTCATTTGTTCCTGAATTTCTTTGGATCTTGGCATGATGTCTAGCTTTTGAGGTGCTTTTTGGTCTACTTCTCTGTGTCAGATAGCTCCTATTTAAGTGATTTCTTGATTGAAACAGGTGTGGCAGTAATCAGGCCTGGGGGTGACTACAGAAATTGAACTCAGGTGTGATAAACCACAGTTAAGTTATTTTTTAACAAGCGGGGGGGGGGGGGCAATCACTTTTTCACGCAGGGCCATGTAGATTTGGAGTTTTTTTTCTCATTAAATAATAAAAACCATCATTTAAAACTGCATTTTGTGTTCAATTATGTTATCTTTTGACTAATAGTTAACGGTTTTTGATGAGCAGAAACATTTAAGTGTGACAAACATGCAAAAGAATAAGAAATCGGGAAGGGGGCAAATAGTTTTTCACATCACTGTAGATCAGCAGGGCAGTCCAGCAACTAGTATTGTTTAACAGGAAATAAATGACAGCCTCTATATTCTTTTCACTGCAGTTGTCCTTTAAATGCAACACACAGTTTCTGAATGGGGATTATGTAGGTCGCCGGATAATTAATACAAAGAATAAATTCAGCGGTTGACTATAGCTGATGATTCGCGCTCTGACAAGTGGCAGGGATAATTGAAGCCTGTCTGGTCAGATAGTGCCTTGTAATAACAGGAAATGTATTTTATTTTTATTTTTTTGCTCATATTACAAAGAGCACCAGTCGTGAAGGTGGAATATCTTTTTGTTTTAGTCCTGTGTGTGTGTGTTTGTGGCCGGGATACCACCCAGTTTTATTGGCTGTGGGCATGAGTGATAATCATGTTGGAGAAAAGCATTTTATGAATGAGGGTTTTGATAAATGAGGTCACACTGCACAATTCCACGCTGATACAGTAGTAGCATTGTCATTAGCACGCATTGCACCATGTTGCACTGATGCTGTTATTATGGACACTGGTGGTGGCTTGCTCTGCCGATGCAAAACGCTTTTCTGCTACCACCGTCCTGACGTCTGTTGTGGTTTGGCCTACAGAACCATTGCATTTGGCCCTCAATTGGTTTACCCCTCGTTGCATTATGTTGTGTTCTAGGTGAAGACCTAGAACACTAGGGAAACCATATGGGGGAGGTAGGGGAAAAGCCGTATACACCAAGGACCTGTATAGGGAAAGGATGACCACTAGACTCCAAGGAACTGTATAGTAGTTGGAGAGTGGCCATCAGACACCTGGGAACTTTATAAGAGAGGAAGGTGGCCAGTAGACATTGAGGTTGGCCCAGGACTAGGTCCCAGTGTACAATTTTGGCCCACTTTGTATTTGAGTTTGACACACCTGCCTTAGGGGGATAAGAAACCGTGAACGCAACTGTTGCTAGAAGGTACACATAGCATCTCGGTAAATTCGATCGACCACTGCGTTTGCATACAGTCCACCATCTTCTTCAGAAGACCTGCAGTTTCAAGTTCCCGGGGCTGTGTCGAACTCTTCCTGACCGCCGTAATGCTGCATGCCGAGAGATGTAGTTCATTTTGATGGGAGTACATTAACTGGCTGGGAAATGTACTCACGTTGAAGTACTACATCTCTCAGCATGTATAACAGCGGGCAAGAAGGCACAACACTGCAGTGGGCACTTCAAGCTATTGCACCTGCGGGTCTACCTAGAGAAGATGGAGGAGCCGTCACAGCTAGGGAACTATAGAGCGCTGTATAGAGAAACAAGCATTCGCACATAAAAATACAGACATTGATAAATCATGTAGAGCTGAAACAAAATATAAATATAACCGTGAACAATATAGGGAGAGAGCCTGCCCTTGTGAGCTCACAATCTAAGGCCTGGTACGGACTAGAGCACTTTCAGCAGCAATTTATGCATGCTAGGAATCTCAGGCGATTCTAAAAGTGCTTTGCTACTGAAAGCCTGTAGACATGATCGCACAGGAGAGATTGCAATATACTAAAACCCATTCGCCCTGCATGCAGTATTTTCATAGCGATTTCATAGGGAGAAGCAGGGCTCAAAATCCCTTTCCCTAAAATGACTCCAGAAATCACAAATCACTCCGCTTTTAAGCAGGACTGTGGAGTCAGTACAAAAATCTTCCGACTCCAACTCTGACTCCTCAGTTTATGAAACCACAACTCCAACTCCGACTCCGGATACCCAAAATGGCTCAGACTCCTCGACTCCGACTCCTTAGTCTAATACTTAACAGGGCTGTGGATTTTGTACAAAAATCATCCGACTCCGACTCCTCAGTTTATGAAACCACAACTCCGACTCCGGGTGCCTCAAAATTGCCCCAACTCCTCGACTCCAACTCTTGACTCCACAGCCCTGCTTTTAAGCAGGGCTGTGGAGTCGGAGTCATGGAGTCGGGCAATTTTGGGTGCCTGGAGTCGGAGTCGGGAAAAAATGCACCGACTCCGACTCCTAATGAATTTGTAACTGTAATTAAAATAGAAAATATGATAAAATGTTCTATTTCTCAGATAATAGTCATTAAAAATAATGTATATATACAGTATATATACAGTAATAGCTGTGCTTAGTCCACAAAAATGAAATAAACCAATCAAAATGAGTTACTTGTGCTGCTTCAATAAAGCAGTCCCCGGGTTTTTAAGGTCAGATATACAGATCTGATTGTGACTGTATATATGATGTGTACACAGGAATCTCTTATATATACTAAATAACATCTATGCTGTAAGAATAAAGCCTGATGTGTAGCTGTGTCACTAATAGAGATGGTCAATGAGATGGAAATAATTCTGCATTGATGCTGATTTATGCAAATGTATGCACTCCCTTTGCTGATGAAATCAAATAATTTGATATGTTGTTAAAATTTGGTTTGGTGACTACAAATTAAAGGGTACCTGAGACGGATGAAAAGTAAAGTTTTATACATACCTGGGGCTTCCTCCAGCCCCCTTCAGGCTAATCAGTCCCTCGCTGTCCTCCACCACCCAGATCTTCTGCTATGAGTCCTGGTAATTCAGCCAGTTAGCGCTGTCCGGCCGCATGCCGCTCCCACAGCCAGGAACATTCTGCACCTGCGCAATAGTGCTGCACAGGTGTAGTATGCTCCTGGCGGCGGAGTGTGTGCATGCGCACTACGCCCGACTGGCTCAAGTACCTGGACTCATAGCAGAAGATCCAGGTGGTGGAGGAGGACAACGAGGGACTGATTATCCTGAAGGCGGCTGGAGGAAGCCCCAGGTATGTATAAAACTTTAATTTCATCTGTCTCAGGTTTACTTTGTTACACAGTAGTACTATACTCTACATATGCACTCCCCACAGAGCTGCAGGGAATCCACTGAGAATGCTGTGCACATTGAACACAGAGGTGTTGTCTGTCACCCATAAACCTTGTTCAGATTGTGCATGAAGAATGTGTAATAGAGGAAGAATCTCCTCATTCCCCTGCAGAGTACCTGCACATCATTCTTACATGTATCCACACTTACATTGCCTAGGGCCTGATAGATGTTCTTTGTTCCGGTTTGTACCTTTTACAAGTACTCTTACCAAGGACTAGTTTTAGTCTAAAGGGAATAAATATAGTAGTCTACATATCCTTCTCACTTCAGTTGTCTTGTAAAATTCCTAAGCGTTGGCAGTTAAGAGACGAATTTCATGTTACATACTTTTAATCAACAAAATTGTAATATGCAAATTAGAGGAGTTGGAGTTGAGGAGTCGGAGTCGGTGGAATCCTAAACTGAGGAGTCGGAGTCGGTGGATTTTTGGACCGACTCCACAGCCCTGCTTTTAAGTTCCAAAATCGCTCTCAAAAATGTTTTTGTTTTTTCTTTTTGAAAGCATTTGTAAAATTGAAAGTAGGTGCCTGGCCTAAAGTGTGTGTGTGTGTGTATAGATAAATAGATAGATAGATAGATAGATAGATAGATAGATAGATAGATAGATAGATATATTATATATACTTGTATAACTAGCATCATTATTTGAAATGGCTCAGTGTTTTCCCCAGAATTTTTTTCCAGGCAGGTGGCATGAAAAAGTAGACGGGTGGGGCGAGATGAGAATGCAGGGCCGGCGCTACTCTGCTTACAGCAGGGGACGAGTTGGCCAATGACAGCCGGGTGGTCAACAAAACTAGCCGGATGGAACACCCAGCTAAAATAGCCTGGAGAGAACACAGTGGCTGTATTGTCCTGTATCTATCTTATTTAAGAATTATTAATTTTAAAGAAAACCCGAGGTGTGTTTAAAGAATGTTATCTGCATACAGAGGCTGGATCTGCCTATACAGCCCAGACTCTGTTGCTATCCCAAACCCCACTAAGGTCCCCCTGCACTCTGCAATCCCTCATAAATCACAGCCGTGCTGTGAGGCTGTGTTTACATCTGTAGTGTCAGTCTCAGCTGCTCCCCCGCCTCCTGCATAGCTCCGGTCCCTGCCCCCATCCTTTCCCTCCAATCAACAGGGAGGGAAGGGATGCAGGCGGGGACTGGAGTTCTGCAGGAGGCGGGGAGAGCAGCAGACTGACACTATAGAGATAAACACAGCCAGCTCTGACAAGCTGTTTGTCAGCAGCGTGGCTGTGATTTATGAGGGATTGCAGAGTGCAGGGGGACCTTAGGGGGGTTTGGGATAGCAACAGAGGCTGGGCTGTATAGGCAGATCCAGCCTCTGCATGCAGATAATATTCTTCAAACCCACCTCGGGTTCTCTTTAAGAGTTGGGGCTGGTGCACACCAGAGCGGTTCTAAAGCGTTTTTTAAAATGCTTGCAGGGGGAAAACCGCTTGGCTAATGAAAGTGAATGGGATGGTGCTCACCAGAGCGATTAGTTTTTTCCACAAATGCAAACTCGGGGCTGCAGCAGTTCTTAGATTTCTGAGGCGTTTCTTCCTCAATGTTAAAGTATAGGAAAGTGGAAAACCGCTCTGAAAAACACTACATCAGAGCGTTTTTCCAGGCATTTTGTTACAGAAGCTGTTCAGTAACAGCTTTACTGTAACAATATTTGTAATCTGCCACACAAAAACGCTCCAAAAACCACTACGCATGTATAGAAAACGGTCTCTAAACATGCCTAGAATCTCTCTGAAATCTGCTTCAAAAACCTCTGGCGTTTTGCAGATCTGGTAGAGGTTTTTGGTGTGCACTGGGCCTCACAGATTGCCCAGCAAACTCACAGTGAACCAGAACTTCTAGGAGTGTGAAAGGGATCAAAATGTCTCCTAAGATGCTATGCAAAACTCTGGGTGTTTCAAGTCCCACCACATAGAGCCACATTAATCAATGCCATGCACTGATGAGGATCAACTAGTCTGAAACAGTCTGTATGCATGTTGGATTATTGTGGCTCTGTACAATTAACAAGCTGACACATCATTGCATCCCAGAGGTTTTGAAGGTGTGTTTAGCTATCAAGGACAATAAAGGGATGATTTGCATGTTTATTTATTTTATTTACTTAAAGAGAACCTGAACTGAAAATAAAAAGTCAAAATAAACATACACAGGTCATACTTACCTCCTGTGTAGTCTACTACTCAACCTCTTTCTCCTCTCCTGCGTCCCATTCATCCACTGTGATCAATGGATTTCTCCGTCCTCCATTTTAAAAATGGCCATTATCCCATAACAGCTTCCTGGTCAGCACACTGTTAAACTGTAATATCACCCACTTGAGCCATAGGGAAACATGGACATTACCTTGCACATTCAGTTGTAACTGACAGCTGCTGATATATACGGTAACTGACAGCAACTGGTATATTTCTGTTCTGACAAAATATTGTCAAAACTGGAAGGGATCACTGTAAAAAGAAAATGGTGAGCTTCTGAGAGGAACTGACGGCGAGGTAAGTATGTACTATTCATTTGCAGCTACATCATGTGTTTATTTTAAATAATTGACCTCGCTTCAGGTTCCCTTTAAGTATTTATATAGCGTCGACATATTATGCAGCGTTGTACAGAGTGTATTGTCCTTTCACATGTTCAGCAGTGATGCATTGTGGGATATCGCATATCCTCACTCCAACCTAAATACTGTATATACGCGCAAATAAGCTGACCCGTGTATAAGCCGAGGTACCCACTTTTCCCTCAGAAACCAGGAAAAAGTGATTGACTCATATATAAGCTCCTCCCCAATATAGCCCCCTTCACAGTAGTCAGATGTTCCCCCAGTACAAGTCAACCCCCTCCCCATAGCCAGATGTGCCCCAGGATCAAACAGCTCTCATGAGGCTACTAGATGGTGTCATAGATATGAAAAACAGCGATTGCCACAGTAGAATCCCCAATCATTGCACCACTTACACATTACTTGCATGCTCTGCTCCACAAGCCAGGGGACACGGGTAGTCTTGAGCAGTGCACTCTGCACACCATGTTGCGGGGGATGGGGGGCATGGACACTGCAGGGCGCAAGCTGGTAAGAGCAGGATCACTAGTGCACAATCATTGCGCTCCTCTGCCAGTAACAAAACCTGCTCCACTATCCGGTGTGCTCCACTGATTCGCATTTAAAGGAGTTCTGTGGACTGTTTAAACAACAACCGCCTCTTACTTGGGGCTTCTATCGACCTCCCTACAGCTGCAATGTCCCGCGCCGTCCTCCTCCGATGCTTCGCTCCCCGCCACTGGTCCCGTTGTAATATACGTCTAATAAGACGAATAATGCTCGCTCCCGAGCATGTCATCGGGAGCTTACTGCACAGGTGCAGAGCGTCGCGGACAACGTGGCCATGATTGACAGCGGTACCTGGCGCAGTAAGTACCGTGCGGGGAGCCCGGGACGGAGGGGTCGGCATGTGACAGTCTGCTGAAAGGGGCTGGAGAGAGCCCCAGGTGAGTAAACCTCGTTATTTACATTTTGCCTGATGATTCCTTTAAACGAAGGGGGTAACTTTTCAGCACATTTTTTATGCTGAAAATTTAGGCTGATATGTGAGTATATACAGTAATCGCAAATACTTTTTGTTTTAAAGGGAAGGTCCAAGCAAAAAAAAAAATGAGATTCACTTACCTGGGGCTTCTACCAGCCCCATGCAGCCATCCTGTGCCCTCGTAGTCACTCACTGCTGCTCCAGTCCCCCGCTGGCAGCTTTCTGACCTCGGAGGTCAGGGCCAAATTGCGTACATTTTTACACATTCCCGCTAGTGCAGGAACATTAACACATACATTTTTACGTGTTAGTGGTGAAACGCGTAAATTTTTGTTCCTGCACTAGCTGGAATGCGTAAAAATGTATGCAATGTGGCCCTGACCTCCGAGGTCAGAAAGCTGCCAGCGGGGAACTGGAGCAGCAGTGAGTGACTACGAGGGCACAGGATGGCTACATGGGGCTGGTAGAAGCCCCAGGTAAGTGAATCTCATTTTTTTTTTTTTGCTTGAACCTTCCCTTTAAGAAGGCAAACTTATGTTTTGCTTAATTTTAAAAGCCAGACTAAATTTATCTTTAAAATAGGTTCTATATGTAAAGAGCTGTGACCTTTTGAAGTAACCCTCATTTGTCACTCGTCTTGTGACAAGCTGCAGACAGTCTGAGTATACACAAATCCGCAACATCTCCAAGCACTGTCTGGCACAACGCATATCCGACACTAAACAATCTTTAACGGTAATCCAAGTCCATTATATGTGCTCTTATCTCTATCATACTTCTGGCGTCTCTTCCAACAGGAGGATGTCTTTAAAACTTGACAGTCTGCTAATATGCACTTAATATTATGTATACTAATCTATGCTATTGAAAACATCTGGGTTTGTATGAGGAGGGCGGGCACATCCTATTTGCTAGTTTAGAGTTTAGCAATTATTATGCTCAGCCAAAGTTCCTGTTCAGACCAGCTGACTTTCGAAATGAGAAGTTAAAAAGTTCCCCTTTTATAAACCTTTGTTTTTCAAAATGAAAACTGAAGAGTGACTAGGCAACAAGTGCTGTCAAAGTTTAACAAGCTTATCTTCAGTATTCTGTACTGTTCTGCCGACAAAATCATCAGGCTGAGGTGCTTCAGGGTAAAGCTTTACAAAAGTCGTTGGAAATGTCCAAACGACCGATTTTTGCCATATTGGGCGATTTATATCGGGCATTTTGTCTTATCCAACCGACGGATCAGCTCAGACTGTTGAGTAGATATCGTGAAGTCAGCCAGGGGTGTACAAGGCTGTTCAAACATTGTTCTACAGCATGTCACTTGTGTGCAAAATATTTACATGACACAGTTGTTTGAAATATCTGAGTGTGGAAAACGTTTAAAAGTCTCGCTCTTTATGTGGGGTAAAGTCATTTGCGTATCATTGTTTATTTGTTCGCATCGACTTTAATCTAGCATAATTGGAGACCTTAAAGGACCGCTATCGTAAAAAATTGTAAAATTTAAAATACGGTACATGTGTACACATACTTATAAGAAATACATTTCTCCCATGGTAAAATGCAGTATAAATTACTTTTCTCCTATACTCCTGACACTTACAGTAGGTAGCAAAAAATCTGTCGGGTTTTGGACTACTCCAGCTCCTCATGGGGGACTCTCTGTGTTTTCTAAATTTTTAAAAGCACTTCCTTAGGCTACTTGCACACCAAGACGTTGCGTTAGGT
The DNA here is from genome assembly GCF_040937935.1 of Hyperolius riggenbachi. Lineage (NCBI taxonomy): Eukaryota > Metazoa > Chordata > Amphibia > Anura > Hyperoliidae > Hyperolius > Hyperolius riggenbachi. The sequence goes on from NC_090646.1 coordinate 626,024,104, forward strand.
GCTACGTTAAGGTCGCATAACGTGCACCTAACACAACGTATGGTGCTGCAAGAGCCGACGGTAGAGTGAGCCGCGTTAGGCGGCTCGATTCCTATAATGTCTCCTAGAGTGGCGCTGATTGGCCAGCGGGTCCACGTGATGCGGAGCGAGACACTCCGCATCACGTGGTCCCGCCGGCCAATCAGCGCCCGCCAGTGCAGTGAATATTAAGTAGCCATGTGCGCGGCTACTGTAGCTGGCTCTCCCCGCCTCCTCTCCGCCCCCCACTGCGCAGGTGCAAACAGTCTAACGCGGCTATAGCCGCTCCAACGCCGTAGCATGCTGCACTTTGCGGAGAACGTGCAGCGTTACATGTAACGCAACGTGGGCTGTGTGAACAGCCCACTTGTGTTACATTGCTGTGCGTTGGGGGAGCGTTACAGGCGCACTAACGTGCGCCTGTAACGTCTTGGTGTGTAAGCAGCCTTAGTCTAACTTCCAAAATAGTGTACAAACGAGTAGGGAGGCTGGCTGACATCCTTGTATAGATCCTTTCCAGGGAATGCTTTTTGTAAAGAATGAAGGAAATACTGAGAATCCCCCCCATAAGGAGATGATGATGTCACTAGTCCAAAACTGACAGATCTGTCAAAATTTTTATTACCTACTGTACATGACAAAAACATAGGAGGAAAGTAATTTATAGTGTATTTTACTCCAGAAGAAATGTTTTTCCGTAAGTATACATTTTTAAATTTTACAATTTTTTTTTGCGATAGTGGTCCTTTAACACCTGAACTGAAAAGGATATGGACGTTGCCATATTTATTTATTTTTTAAACAATACAAGTGTCCTGGCAGTCCTGCTGATTTTTTAAATTTTTTTTTGGCTGCAATAAGTACCCGGATCCCAAAGCCTCATCTACACGATACGATTCTTTGTGCGATTCGATTACGATTCTATTTACGATCTGAATAAATCCCACATGTCCGATCGGGATTCGATTCAATTCGATTTGCCATTGTTTTGCAATGGCAAATCGAATTGAATCGAATCCCGATCAGACATGTGGGATTTAATCGGATCGTGAATAGAATTTTAATCGAATCGCACAAAGAATCGTATCGTGTAGATTGGGCTTGAAACAAGCATACAGCTTGCAACTGAAGTCCTACTAGATTAAAGTCAGAAACATCTGATCTGCTTGCTTGTTCTATGGCTAAAAGTATTTATTAGAGTCCGTTTCCACTATGTACAGATTTGCAACGTTTCCCTACTTGCGAGGTGCATGGGGAAAGACAGCCAATCTGTAACATGGCTTGCTGTCCAGATCGCACTTTGGGCTGCAGCTGATTCTAATGGCAATAAGCCCTTAGAGCACAGGTGTTAAACACAAGCCCCGTGGGCTGAATTCGGCCCTCTTTGCCATTTTATCTTGCCCTCCAGACCTTCAAATGTGCATCCTTGTAAGCAGTAAAACAACACACTGCCTTGCCAACCAGAGGAGCACAGCGGAGACATTATTTCTGGTTAAAACATCGTCCGGTTGAGCTGGGGTGCAGCTCAGCAAAATGAACTTGGAGCCCCCTTGGGGATCCAAACCCCTTTGTGTGGCTGGTAACCCCCCCCCCCCCCCAACTTACAAATACCACTAAGGCTAGCAACTTGCCTTGGGCCACATTTCATCTTGATCCTTTTCTGCCAAAGCAGCAGTGGGGCAGGTAAATATTAGACTGCTCCGCTGCGCTACTCTGCTGCAGAAGGGGGAGGAGCTGTTTGCTATAGTAACGCCACTTAGTTTGAGACAGTCTAATTTGGAGCCCAACTTAGACAAGGTTTTAGATTTTGGCCCCTTACGTGATTGTTTGATACCCCTGGCTTAGAGGCAGATGATCAGCAGGACAGCCAGGCAATGTGCATTGTTTAAAAGTAAGTAATTATGGCAGCCTCCATATCTATCCAGCGTTAGACTGCAGCCTCCTGTTGTATGATTCCGTTATGCTGGGAATACACGTTACGTTTTTTTGCGGTCGATTCTCCGTGCGATCTATTAACCTTTCGATTCTCTGCTTGGTTCTCTTATCTACTGCTCATTTCTCCTATCTTTTTTTCCATTCATTTCTATGAGAAAGCAAGCGGAGAATCGGACGTGACGACATTGTAACTATCGAAGGCATCTATCGGAACGATTCTGCTGCGAAAACGTAACGTGTATTCCCAGCATTATGCTGCACTGCTTGTGCCTCAGTGGGCTGAAAGCTAGTGCCAGGGTTCAAGGCCATCCGGTTGATAAGAGCTGCAGGGATGGATCTATAAGGGCACCCAGGTGCATGACTGAATGTTCAGTATACACAGCTCAGCCTCTTGTGCCTGGTGAAGTCTAATCTTATGCAGCTGTTCGTTTCCCCGCTGCTCCTTCTTCAGAACCATTTTAATAAACTCCTAAATAGACAGGACAACTCTCACTGAAAAACAACTACTGTATCTTCTCTGGCTACAATACTTTTTAGTTTTTTGTGAGGCTTCAAATATTAAAATGCGATGTAAGTGTGGTAATATGTTATCATGTTCAGGGCCCGTTTCCACCTGTGCTGTACGAATTCATTGCGGAAAACGCAATTCGTACCCGAATGTTAACGTGAATTCGCGTACGTTTTCGCGTTTGTTAGGCACTGACATGGTTAAATTCATAAACTTACTGCGTGCTTTTACATTGATTTTATGCAAAAACGTACGCAAATTCGCATGGAAAATTTGCATAGTGAAAACGCATGTGAATTTCCTATTAATTACATTGTATGCGAATCGATGGCTCTGCTGTGCAGATTTTTCCCACACAGAAAAACGCTGTTTTCCTGACAAGTGGAAACAGGCTAACCAAGTTGTATTGGTTGTGCGAATCTGCTCGATAGTGGAAACGGACCCTCACTGAACTGGAAATGCTCCAGCATCTTCATTATAAATCTGCAAGCGCTGAGCGCTTTTGTGAGTACTTTTTAAAGCGCTTTTCCCGATGATTGTTGAGCAATTAGCGATTTTCTAAATCGCTTTTGTTTGGCGATTAGCATTAAACAGAAAAGACAATCAGGAAGTGAACTCTGGAACTGAATCAATTTAATGTACTTTATGAGGAAAAGCGCTCACAAGATTGCTTAGCCAATCACTTTTTCAAGTGTTTTGCGCTTTTCCCATACTGTGCATTGAAGTGCAAACATCCAGAAAATGGTGCACGTCCTGCAGTTGGAAAGAAAGCTCAACGCTCATGTGAGAATACTCACATAGAAAATCATTGCACAAGCGTTTTTAGAGATTTACAAAATCGCCAACGCTTAAACACGAAAATGCTCACAGTGTGGACAAGCCCTTACACATTGTGACATGCTCAGTTTGCACTGTGTTCATGTAAAAAGGATACAGACTGAATACATTTAAAGCAAACCTGAAACGAAACAAACCTTATCGTATGCAATAAAACCCCAACTGTCCCTGCGTCGTCATCCTGTCCCTGTGTCCCGTTTGTTTTGGCTACTGTGCATGTGTAGCCATTGGGACAGGAGGAGGATGGGGCTCGGGGGTGCGGGCGGAGGGCGGCGGGTGAGTGCACACTGACACGTGTCGGCGGTGAGAGAGACCTAGAGCCCGTTTTTAAACGGGCTTAGGTCTACTAGTGATCTAATGAATTGTATGTGTAGTACGGATAATGAATAGAACATTGCGGACGATTGCTCCGATCCCCATAGACTCCTGCTCTAACTACCACAATTGTTTAAAGTCGTGTTGGTGCACGTCATTTGTTCACGCAGTACTTGATTGCGGAAGATGGATCAGGAACCGTTCGTATGTTGCGTCACCGTGGATCCCCCGATCCATCTTCCGGTGAGTATGTAGCTTTAGACAGCTTGTTGTGTTTGGTAACATGTCAGTGTCAGTCCATTCTGTGGTGTTCTCATGTGACATTGCAGAGTACCGTTAAACACAAGGCAAATATGGTATTCACACAGCACAGGCTGCTAAGTGCTATTGTACCATTTTTGAGAGCGATTCTGCTTAACCACTTCAGGACCACAGTGCTAACCCGTGGCGGGTTAGGCCAAGCTGCAGGGCCAAGCTTTAAGGCCAAGTTGCAGGGCCGCACAACCAGGGCTGTGGAGTCGGAGTCGTGGAGTCGGGCAATTTTGGGTGCCTGGAGTCGGAGTCGGGAAAAAATGCACCGACTCCGACTCCTAATGAATTTGTAACTGTAATTAAAATAGAAAATATGATAAAATGTTCTATTTCTCAGATAATAGTCATTAAAAATAATGTATATATACAGTAATAGCTGTGTTTAGTCCACAAAAATGAAATAAACCAATCAAAATTAGTTACTTGTGCTGCTTCAATAAAGCAGTCCCCGTATTTTTAAGGTCAGATATACATATCTGATTGTGACTGTATATATGATGTGTACACAGGAATCTCTTATATATACTAAATAACATCTATGCTGTAAGAATAAAGCCTGATGTGTAGCTGTGTCACTAATAGAGATGGTCAACGAGATGGAAATAATTCTGCATTGATGCTAATTTATGCAAATGTATGCACTCCCTTTGCTGATGAAATCAAATAATGTGATATGTTATTAAAATTTGGTTTGGTGACTACAAATTAAAGGGTAACTGAGACGGATGAAAAGTAAAGTTTTATACATACCTGGGGCTTCCTCCAGCCCCCTTCAGGCTAATCAGTCCCTCGCTGTCCTCCACCACCCGGATCTTCTGCTATGAGTCCTGGTAATTCAGCCAGTCAGCGCTGTCCGGCCGCATGCCGCTCCCACAGCCAGGAACATTCTGCACCTGCGCAATAGTGCTGCACAGGTGTAGTATGCTCCTGGCGGCGGAGTGTGTGCATGCGCACTACGCCTGACTGGCTCAAGTACCTGGACTCATAGCAGAAGATCCAGGTGGTGGAGGACAATGAGGGACTGATTATCCTGAAGGCGGCTGGAGGAAGCCCCAGGTATGTATAAAACTTGAATTTCATCTGTCTCAGGTTTACTTTGTTACACAGTAGTACTATACTCTACATATGCACTCCCAACAGAGCTGCAGGGAATCCACTGAGAATGCTGTGCACATTGAACACAGAGGTGTTGTCTGTTTACAATCTCCTCATTCCCCTGCAGAGTACCTGCACATCATTCTTACATGTACCCACACTTACATTGCCTAGGGCCTGATAGATGTTCTTTGTTCCGGTTTGTACCTTTTACAAGTACTCTTACCAAGGACTAGTTTTAGTCTAAAGGGAATAAATATAGTAGTCTACATATCCTTCTCACTTCAGTTGTCTTGTAAAATTCCTAAGCGTTGGCAGTTAAGAGACGAATTTCATGTTACATACTTTTAATCAACAAAATTGTAATATGCAAATTAGAGGAGTCGGAGTCGGTGGAATCCTAAACTGAGGAGTCGGAGTCGGTGGATTTTTGGACCGACTCCACAGCCCTGCGCACAACACAGCACAATAATGATTCCCCCACCCCCCTTTTCTCCCCACCAACAGAGCTCTCTGTTGGTGGGGTCTGATCGCTCCCCCAATGCTTTTTTTAAATACATATTTGTCAGTATTTTCTTATTATTTTGTACTTTTTTTTTTTTTTCAAACTCCTCCCCTCAGCTAGCCAATCCTGGCCATCAGCTGTCATAGGCTTCTGCCTATGAGAGCCGATCGCTTTCTAGTGTCCCAGGGGGACAGCTGTGTCACATGGCTGCTGCAGATCGCAGCGCTGTACTTAGTAAAAAGACAAACGGCGATCGCCGCTTGGAGACTGAAGCGCAGCATGCTCTATCTCCTGCAGTAGCCGACCCCAGGACTTGACGCCAATTGGCGTTAGGCGGTCCTGGGGCTCCCGCCGCGGTCACGCCCATTGGCACATGACATGATGAGATGGATTTGTGTACTATGCCAACCACACAAATAAATAGGCTGTGTTCCTTGTTTTTCTTTCTCTGTCTGAAAGAGTTAAACATTGGGTATGCAAGTGACTGTTTCTTATTTAGGGACCTGGTTGGGCTATAGCATAACCCTCACTGATGAGGAATTTTTAGGAGTAGGAGGATAGATACAACTGTCTATTCTATAAGTTCATTTCCACCTCTTTGATAGAATAGAAAAAGGGACGGGAGGAAAAACCAGGAGCCCAATCAAGTGCAGTATTGTGAGTTTTAGATGGTTATATCAATGTAGGCCTCTCATTTTAAAAATGCCCAATAAAGTTAATTTCGCTTTATACTGCATAATGGATGGACTGCTTCATTAAGGTAGGACCATCCTTTACTTGTCATTACCAGATTTTTGCTGGCAATTAATGCTTAAAGGGATACTGTAGGGGGGTCGGGGGAAAATGAGCTGAACTTACCCGGAGCTTCTAATGGTCCCCGGCAGACATCCTGTGTTGGCGCAGCCACTCCCCAATGCTCCGGCCCGCCTCCGGGTCACTTCTGGAATTTCAGACTTTAAAGTCAGAAAACCACTGCGCCTGCACGCCCGTGTCTTCGCTCCCGCTGATGTCACCAGGAGTGTACTGCGCAGACACAGACCATACTGGGCCTGCGCTGTGCGCTCTTGATGACATCAGCGGGATCGAGGACACGGCAACGCAGGCGCAGTGGTTTTCAGACTTTAAAGTCTGAAATTCCAGAAGTGAACCGGAGGCGGGGCCGGAGCATCGGTGAGTGGCGGCGCCAACACAGGATGTCTGTGGGGGACCATTAGAAGCCCCGGGTAAGTTCAACTCATTTTCCCCCGACCCCCCTACAGTATCCCTTTAAATAGTCGTACAACACAACATTTGTTCATCACGGGGGCCTCCTACCCTATCCTGTTTGACACTCACCTCTTTTTTACTTTAAGGAATGTGTAAAAACTCACACTCCTTTTAAAAATAGCATTGCAAAATCGCTCAGCAATTGCGTTTTGCCGTTTGAACCAAGCGTTTCAGTAAAGAGCTCTTTAACTTCTTAACGACCGCTCCACGCCAATTGGTGGGGATGCAGCGGCAGCCCCAGGGCCACTCACTGCCAATTAGTGTGAAGTCCTGGAGTGGGGTTTTGCAGGAGATCGCTTGTGCATCTCCGCTTCAATGAGCTATGCTATGCTATCAGTCTCCCAGCGGCGATCGCTGTTCTGTTAGACAGCAAAACCGCCGTCTTACACTGTACATGTACTGGGGACAGCCGGGTGACACGGCTGTCCCCCTGGGAGGCAGGAGAGCGATCGGCTGTAATAGGCTGTTGCCTATGACAGCCGATCGCTGTGATTGGCTGGTGGGGGGAGGGATGTAGAAATATTTTTTTTAAAAAGGTAAATTTATTTAAAATAGAAACAAATATTTAAAAAAATAAACAAACATGCCGGCAGACATCAGAGAAAAGGGGGGGGGGGAATCACTTGTGTGCTACTAAGTTGTACAGCCCTGCAGCGAGGCCTTAAAGCTGCAGTGCCCAAATTAGTAAAAAACATAGCCTGATCACTGGGGTGGGGGGGGGGGGGGACTCTAAAGTCTCTTAAAAATCAGCTTTTTGCTTCAATAATCTGTTTCTCATCCCTGCCCTACCTAAAACGCTGCATCCCCACGACTGTAATCTAACTAAATCCCCCCCAAACTCCCCGGAGGGCAATTCTGGGCAGCGCTTCCATGAGAGGCAGAGCTTTCAGCCGCAGCTCTGCCTCTCGGTGCATCTATCAGCCCGGATCGCCGCCCCTCTCAGTGAAGGAAGACAGAGGGGCGGGGGAGAGGCGGAGATCCGCCGCTGATAGACGCGAATGGAGGCAGAGCTGCGGCTGAAAGCTCTGCCTCCTCCAGCAGCAAAATCCACGACCAAGAAAGTCGTGGATTTTGCGGGGGAGAGAGAGGGGGGAGTTAGGGGGGATTTAGTTAGATTACAGCCGAGGGGATGCAGCATTTTAGTTTGGGCAGGGATGAGAAACAGATTTTTGAAGTAAAAAAAGGATCTTTCCTTCAAGCCTGGTGTGACAGACCAAACTCTAACTATAAACGCCTGCTTATGTGAACTACAGCAATGGATGAATGACAACTGTCTGAAACTAAATGCAGACAAAACTGAAGTCCTTCTGATTGGAGGGCAGAGCATGACAACAAAACAACTTCACTTGCAGTCTTCACCACTGGAAATAGGAGGCACAGATTTACGCAGCTCTAATCATGTGCTTAGCCTGGGAGTTCTAATTGATGAGGATTTAAACTTCAGAACTCAAATCTCTGCTGTGGTGAAATCATCCTAATTTTACTTTAAGAACATCGCAAAAATCAAGCACCTCATCCCCCAGAAGATCTACCAACTTTAGTTCATGCCTTTATTACTTTCCAACAGGACTACCGCAATACTCGCTACACTGGCCTTCCAAAAAAGGACTTGTACAGCTGATAAAGAATACTGCTGCCAGACTGCTAACCAACCAACCCCGTCACTGCCACATAACGCCAGTCCTGCATTCCCTTCACTGGCTACCTATAGAATGGAGGGTCCTATTCAAGATCGACCTACTGACATTTAAATCCCTGAATAATCTGGGCCCTGGATACATGAAAGATATGTTACAGCTGCGTAGCAATCCCCGCATTCTCAGATCCACAGGTTCTAATAATCTAGTCATACCCAGAGTCCACTTGGAAACTATTGGTCCCAGAGCCTTCTGTCATGCTGCCCCTTCGTTTTGGAACTCCTTACCTCAACAGATCAGGATAGCTCCATCCCTGGACGTGTTTAAATCCAGACTGAAAATCCACCTGTTCAGTTTGGCATTTGCAGAAATATAACTTTTGTTGTGTGAATACTTCATCCTACTACCAATTACTGAATCTGAGAGAGCCTAAACGCTTTGAGTCCTATGGGAGAAAAGCGCTATAGAAATGTTATTGTATTTATGAGACTTTAGTGTCTCTTTAAGTGGTTAAGTCAACCTTGGTACAGTGGTGCAGACTATATACAGTGCTGCCCATAATTATTCATACCCCTGGCAAATTGTGACTTAGTTACTTTCAACCAGCAAGTAATTTTTGTTGGGAAATGACTTCGGTGTCTCCCAAAAGATCTGCAAAAAAACCTGAGAAATGTCTTTTTCCACTATAATGCCTTTTGTACATCGTCTTATTATCTTATGTCATTTCCCATCAAAAAATTACTTGCTGGTTGAATAAAAGTAACTGTAAGACAAAATTTGCCAGGGGTATGAATAATTATGGGCAGCACTGTGTGTGTATATATATATATATATATATAATTATTTAGGCTACTTACACACCAAGACGTTGCATTTTACGGGACGTTATGGTCGCATAACGTGCCCCTAATGCAACATATGGTGGTGTTGAAGTTGGACGTCAGATTGAGCCGCGTTATGCACCTCTCAAAGCAGCCGCTCCAGGTTAGTAGGAAAATAAGAAAAAGACACAGAGAGCCCAATATGGTGTAGTATGCTCAGGACAATAGTGGATAATGTAATGTGAGAAGGTTATACTCACAAACAAGGGTTACCACTGAGGCAACTACTGTGAATGCAGGTGAGGAGATTAGACCTGTCCTCACTCAGGGTTAAGAAGTCGCTCTCTGTAGATAGAAGAAAGGTAGGGGTGGGTCCCCCTTCCACCAAGGGAGGACACTATAATGACTTTGATGAACAGAGGCGCCAGCAGAATAAAAACAACAATTAAAAGTTTTAAAATATGCTGGGGAGGCAGTGGTGGACTTACCTCCGAAAGCAGACTAGACTACTTGTCTGACATAAATAAACAATTTATTAGTACCCCAATAGATGCAACGCGTTTCGCAGGACCAAGCTCGCTTCATCAGGCAATAAAACAGGGGACAAAACAGTAGCTCTCAGGTAGCACATATAGCGCCTCTGGGGCTCCAGGTTAGTGATAGGAAGTCCGGATCTTTTTAAGGATTCGGATCATTTGAATCGGATCATTGAAAAGATCTGGATCTTTGAACCGAATCATTTGAATCATTTTACTAGGGAAGCAGACTTAGTGAAATGACTAGCGGGACAGGACTTTCCCTGCACTGTACATTCTGTATGTTCCTGTTTCTTCCAGACAGACTTCCACTGTGAACCGAATCTTTCATTGTGATGATCCGGATGATTCGACTCACAAAAAAGATCCGGATCAAATGAACGATTCGTTCATGATCCGGACAACACTACAGTCCTACCACGAGTCTCTGCAGTGCAGTGAATATTAATTAGCCATGTGGCTGGCGGCGGAGGAGGGGAGACCTCCTCCTCCAACATTACTGAGCATGTGCAGTCTAACGCTGCTTAGCCCAGTATAACATACAGCATGCAGCACTTTGTTTAAACGTGCTGCGTTACTATGTAACGTAACGTGGGCACTGTGAACAGCACAATTGATTTTACAGTGCTGTGAGTTAGGCTGCGTTAATGGCTGCTGTAACGTGGGACTTTAACGCCCCACTGTGAAACCAGCCTTACCGTACGTGTTGCTTCGGTGCTGCTTTTCCTGAATTACTGAAAATTTTGCAAACAAAACCGATTCTTAAAAATGTCACATTTACAGTGGTTTGCAAAAGTATTCGGCCCCCTTGAAGTTTTCCACATTTTGTCATGTTACTGCCACAAACCTGAATCAATTTTATTGGAATTCCACGTGAAAGACCAATACAAAGTGGTGTACACGTGAGAAGTTGGACGAAAATCATACGTGATTCCAAACATTAAAAAAAAAAAAAAATAACTGCAAAGTGTGGTGTGCTTAATTATTCAGCCCCCTGAGTCAATACTTTGTAGAACCACCTTTTGCTGCAATTACAGCTGCCAGTCTTTTAGGGTATGTCTCTACCAGCTTTGCACATCTAGAGACTGAAATCCTTGCCCATTCTTCTTTGCAAAACAGCTCCAGCTCAGTCAGATTAGATGGACAGCGTTTGTGAACAGCAGTTTTCAGATATTGCCACAGATTCTCGATTGGATTTAGATCTGGATTGAGACTGGGCCATTCCAACACATGGATATGTTTTGTTTTAAACCATTCCATTGTTCCCCAGGCTTTATGTTTAGGGTCATTGTCCTGCTGGAAGGTGAACCTCCGCCCCAGTCTCAAGTCTTTTGCAGACTCCAAGAGGTTTTCTTCCAAGTTTGCCCTGTATGTGGCTCCATCCATCTTCCCATCAACTCTGACCAGTTTCCCTGTCCCTGCTGAAGAGAAGCACCCCCCCCCCCCCCCCCCCCCCCGAGCATAATGCTGCCACCACCATATTTGGCAGTGGGGATGGTGTGTTCAGAGTGATGTGCAGTGTTTTCTGCCACACATAGCATTTTGCATTTTGGCCAAAAAGCACCATTTTGGTCTCATCTGACCAGAGCACCTTGTTCTACATGTTTGCTGTGTCCCCCACATGGCTTGTGGCAAACTGCAAACGGGACTTCTTATGCTTTGCTGTTAACAATGGCTTTCTTCTTTCAATTCTTCCATAAAGGCCAACTTTGTACAGTGCACGACTAATAGTTGTCCTATAGACAAATTCCCCCACCTGAGCTGTAGATCTCTGCAGCTCATCCAGTCGCCATGGGCCTCTTTACTGCACTTCTGATCAGCGCTCTCCTAGTTCGGCCTGTGAGTTTAGGTGGACGGCCTTGTCTTGGTAGGTTTACAGTTGTGCCATATTCCTTCCATTTCTGAATGATCGCTTGAACAGTGCTCCGTGGGATGTTTATGGCTTTGGAAATCTTTTTGTAGCCTAAGCTTGCTTTAAATTTCTGAATAACTTTATCCCTGACCTGTCTGGTGTGTTCTTTGGACTTCAAGGTGTTGTTGCTCCCAATATTCTCTAAAGCCGCATCTACACGCGTAGATGTGGCCGCGACGTTCCTTATCAATCGAGCCGCTGATGCGGCTCGATTGATAAGATCCGACAGGACGGATCTCCCCACCGCCGATACCCTGCTCGCTCCCCGCGAGGGGACAATGGCAGGGAATCGAGCGGAAGATAAGTGGGGACGAGTGGGGAATCGAATCCGGCGCACGAACGTGGACGCGGCGGGTACGTGCGGGGACGCGGAAGAGGCGATCTGGCGGCTAATCGAGACGTCGGATCGCCGCCTCATCTACACGTGTAGATGAGGCTTTAGACAACGTCTGAGGTCATCACAAAGCAGCTGTATTTGTATTGACATTAGATTACACACAGATGCACTCTATTTAGTCATTAGCACTCATCAGGCAATGTCTATGGGCAACTGACTGCGCTCAGACCAAAGAGGGCTAAATAATTACGCACACCCCACTTTGCAGTTATTTACCGGTATTTGTAAAAAAAAATGTTTGGAATGAAGTATGATTTTCGTTCCACTTCTCACGTGTACACCACTTTTATTGATTCATGTTTGTGGCAGTAATCTGACAAAATGTGGAAAACTTCAAGGGGCTGAATACTTTTGCAAACCACTGTATTGGGCATGCGGCGGGAGCCTCCGGGTTCAGTTTCATCAGGCTACTAGTTAACAATTAAACAAAAGGAAGAGGTGACACAGTGACCCTTGACAGAAACTAGTGCATAGAGCAGTCTTTAGTATTCATGGCTCAGTCTCATGTCACACTAAAAGACTTCACTGTTTGTCCTACAGGAAATGAATCGTGTGGTGCTAATGCTGGTGTCGCTTATAGGAATACTGTTAGCTCAGCAATGAAACTGTCATAGTTTAACCACAAAATGTAAACTGCACAAACAAACAAAACCTTAAAAGGAACCTGAACCGGGTAAAATTATCCTACTAATATAATAAATGGGAAAGTTCGGATGTTTGGATGTTTGTTACTCGATCACGCAAAAATGGCTGAACGGATTTGAATGAAATTTGGCACACACATAGTACATTACCTGGAATAATAGGATACTTTTTATTCCCATAACAAAAAAGAGACAAATACAAATTTCACTGGAAAATGTAAACTGCAGCCATTCTTACACTGTTACACTGGAGGTGTGTTTAGCTTCTAAGGGTACAATGGTTAATTTGCATATATTCAGCAGTGATGCTCTGGGAGACATCTCAAGCTCACTTCAACCTGAATGATCACAATTTCTTTCTGTTTTAGGAAAGCAAACTTTTGTTTTTCTTAACATCTTAGTAAGGGGGCTTTTAGGACCATTGTAGTCCCTTACACACTCCAATGAGTTCTGGGTCACCATGAGCTTGCTGGTTAGTCTGTACCTCTCGGTGTTACAAGCCCTACTGCATAGAGCCAAATTAATCCATGCTATGCACTGATGAGGATCAAACAATCCAAAACAGTCTGTATGCATGTTGGATTATTATGGCTCTGTACAAATTAACAAGCTGACACATCATTGCATTCCAGCGGTTCTGGAGGTGTGTTTAGCTTCTAAGGGTAACAATGGTTAATTTGCATATATTCAGCAGTGATGCACTGGGAGACATCTCAAGCTCACTCCAACCTGAATTATTGCAAATTCTTTCTGTTTTTAAGAAAGCAAACTTTTGTTTTTCTTACACTGTTAATGGTAGGGCTCTCAAACTTTGCACAGTTGGTCGTTGGGTGACTGACTAGGATTATTATTCAGAAAAGTGTTTGGAGCCTTTAAAATCCAATCAAAATTCACCTATTGATTTTCAAGGGTAATATTTACATTTCTGCCATTCTTGCACTGTTAATGGCACAAGCCTCAAACCTGGTATAGTTGATCATTGAGTGACTGGGGTTCAATTTCAGAAAGGGGGTGGAGCCACAAATAGCCAATCAGATTTGTTTCATTCCAATGCAAATTATTGTTGCCAAACACCGCAAAGCTCACAAACTTGGTAATTGAGTAATTGATTAATTGTGTGTTAGGGTTAGGAAAGTGGGCACAGCCAACACCAGCCAAATACATAAGCGGGCAACGCAGGGTCATAAGTGGGCAGAGACAAATACAAATTTTACTGGGAAAATGTAAACAGCAGCCATTCTTACACTGTTAATGGTAGGGTTCTCAAACTTTGCACAGTTGGTTACTGGGTGACTGGGGTTAATATTCAGAAAAGTGGGTCGAGCCTACAAAAAACAATCAAAATCCACCTATTAATCTTCAAGGGGAATATTTAATTGATTCCATTCTTGCACTGTTAATGGCACAAGCCTCTTGCACTGTTAATCACCTGTACCTGGTACAGTTGGCCGTTGGGTGATTGGGGTTCAAATTCAGAAAAGGGGTGGAGCCACAGCCAATCAAATGTATTTTATTTCAATGCAAATTATTTGATGCCAAAGACCGCAAAGCTCACAAACTTGGTCATTAAGTAATTTTGTGTTAGGGTTAAAAAAAATAGGCGGAGCCAGCACCAGCCAAATACATACCTGGGCAATGCCGAGTCTTCAGCGGGCGGAAAAAAACAAATTTCACTGGGAAAATGTAAACTGCAGCCCTTCTTACACTATTAATTGTAGGGTTCTAAAACTTTGCACAGTTGGTCACTGGGTGACTGGGATTAATATTCAGAAAAGTGGGTGGAGCCTACAAAAACCAATCACAATTCACCTATTGATTTTCAAGGCAAATATTTAATTGCTGCCATTTTTGCACTGTTAATGGCACAAGCCTCAAACCTGGTACAATTGACCATTGGGTGACTGGGGTTAAATATTTAGAAAAGGGGTGGGGCCACAAACAGCGAATCAGATGTGTTTCATTTCAATGAAAATTATTCATGCCAAAGACCACAAATCTCACAAGCTTGGTCATTGACTATTGACAATTGTGTGTTAGGGTTAGAAAAAGTGGCCACAGCCAACAGAAGCCAAATACATACCCTGGAAACATTAGGACATCAGTGGGTGGAGAAAAATACAAATTTAGCTGCCAGAATGTAAACTGCAGCCATTCTTACACTGTCTGTCAATGGCAGGGTTCTTAAACTTTTCACAGTTGGTCACTGGGATTAATATTCAGAAAAGTGGGTGGAGCCTACAAAAGCTAATCAAAATTCACCTATTGATTTTCAAAGGAGTGGAGCCACAGCCAATTAGATTTATTTCATTTCAATACCAATTATTGATGCCAAAGACCGCAAAGCTCACAAACTAGGTCATTATTGAGTAATTGTCTGTTAGGATTAGACTAACCAGCAAGCTCATGGTGACCCAGAACTCATTGGAGTGGGTAAGGGACTACAATGGTTCCAGCGGTTCTGGAGGTGTGTAACGGTACAATGGTTAATTTGCATATATTCAGCAGTGATGCACTGGGAGACATTTCAAGCTCACTCCAACCTGAATTATCGCAAATTCTTTCTGTTTTAGAAAGCAAACTTTTGTTTTTCTTAACATCTTAGTAAGGGGGCTTTTAAGGACCATTGTAGTCCCTTACACACTTCAATGAGTTCTGGGTCACCATGAGCTTGCTGGTTAGTCTGTACCTCTCGGTGTTACAAGCCCTACTGCATAGAGCCAAATTAACCTATGCCATGCACTGATGAGGCTCAAACAATCCAAAACAGTCTGTATGCATGTTGGATTATTATGGCTCTGTACAAACTAACAAGCTGACCCATCATTGCATTCCAGCGGTTCTGGAGGTGTGTTTTGCTTCTAAGGGTAACAGTGGTTAATTTGCATATATTCAGCAGTGATGCACTGGGAGACATCTCAAGCTCACTCCAACCTGAATTATCGCAAATTCTTTCTGTTTTAAGAAAACAAACTTTTGTGTTAGGATTAGAAAAAGTGGAGAGAGCTAACACTAGCCAATTACATACCCGGGCAACGCCGGGCGACCAGCTAGTTTAAAATAAACACATGATGTACCTGCAAATGAATATTCTATAGTTACCTCACTGTCAGTTTCTCTCAGAAGCTCACCATTTTCTTCTTACAAGATTCTGTCAGAACTGAAATATATCGGTTGCTGTCAGTTGTATATCAGTTACTGTCAGTTATAACTGAAATGATAACTGATTAGCAAGGTAATGTCCATGTTTCCCTATGGCTCAAGTGGGCGATATTACAGTTTAACAGTGTGCTGACCAAGAAGCTGTTACACGGTTATTGCCATTTTTAAAATGGAGGATGGAGAATTCCATCAATCACAGTGGACAAACAGGACGCAGGAGAGGAGAAAGAGATTGATGAGTAGACAACGTGGGAGGTAAATATGACCTGTGTATGTTTATTTTTGACTTTTAATTTTCAGTTCAAGTTTGCTTTAAGGGTATGTTTCCACTAGAGATGTGAGTTTTCATGCAAAATTTGCATGTGAAAATGCAAATTTTCTTTACCGTGCATTTTAACCCTTTCAATCACTAAATGATGCAGGAAGGAAGTCAGAATATGTAAAACACACAAAAAATCACACTTTACAACATACACAAATTTCCTATCAAAAACATTACGAGCGATTCACATTAACCTGCAGCGTTTAGAAATTAGCAACAATGTTGTGCAGATTTTTTTTTCTGCATGCAAATTCTGGATCCAATGGAAACTGGCCCATTGAAAGTCATTGCTATTCAAATTCATGTGCAGAAAATGCACACTAATTTGCATGTACTAGAAACAGTCCATGAAAGCCAATTGCAGGTAAAGCAGTTTTCCCAGTCCTGTGAAGGCACCATGTGACCTGCCTTGTTTATCTGTGTAGAAGCTCATTCTTTAGTTGGTCTCACATAAATCACTTTTTGAAGTATTTAAGCAGGAGCTACTTCCTGCAGGAGAGACTTCATTGCTGCAGGCTGCACATTTCTCAGAGTCCAGGGTTTACCACATAGCCTTGCAGTGTGAGGAGGTTGGTGATGCAAGCCGACTGGCTTTCCTATAGAACCTGCTTTTAACATCTTAAAATTGTAACATTCTCCCCCCCCCCCCCAAATAGCACCATAAATATATATGTTAACCCCCCTCACCCTTTGCTTTACCTGGTCTGTGTGCCTACAGGCCCATACACACGTCGGATTTCAGCGAACGACGGGTCGTTTGAACGTCCCGTCGTTCGCCCGCTAAATCGGGCGTGTGTACAGGCTGTCGTTCGCTTGATAAGGGTGAGTTTGAGCGATCCGCCGGGCTGATCGCTCAAACTCGCCCTTATCAAGCGAACGACAGCCTGTACACACGCCCTATTTAGCGGGGGAACGACGGGACGTTCAAACGACCCGTCGTTCGTGGAAATCCGACGTGTGTATGGGCCTTTTGCCTTACTTTTAGGACCTGTGCAGTGCCGCTGGAATTGTGGGTATATTTTCATTTTCTTATCTCAGCATGCAAATAACAGAAAGCTTCCCATTTTGATTAGATAATGATACTATGACCAGAGGGTAATATAATCAATCCTCTTTTGAAGGGTTTACACAGTGATGTAAGCATATTGTCTAGGTGACGTTTGCTGAAGCTGAAGCCTATGACAGCTGATCACAGTGATTGGCTAGCGAGGGGAGGGAGGGTTTAGTGAAAAGAAAAATAAAGAAAGAAATGTATTTAAAAATAAGTGAAAAAAAATACAAAATGAACACTGTGGGGGAGGGGATGGGATCAGACCCCACCAACAGGAAGCTCTATTGGTGGGGAGAAAAGGGGGGGGGGAATCACTTGTGTGCTGTTTTGTGCTGCCCTGCAGCTTGGCCTTACAGCTGCAGTGGCCCAATTAAAAAATGGCCTGGTCACTAGGGGGGTTTGACACTACGGTCCTTAAGTGGTTAACCTGTGGTCAGCATTTGTATCCATCATCAGTTGTAGTATAGCACGGATATTTTGTTAGACAAAGCTCTGTGTTACAGCCTGGTTCAGGCCATTTGATAATCCAGGGTTCTGTGTGAACAGGGCTCGTAGCAGCCGAGTCTCGGGTATGTCATGGTTTGGCCCAAGGGCTCTTTATTTATGGAAGCATGTAAATGCCAAACACCTTCTTGCTGTTTTATTTCAGTGGAATGAGACCATTGAGCTGTTCCGTGCCGGCATGCCACAGAGGAGACATCGGGTGCACTTCAAGACCTATGATAACTGTTTCACAGCCGCGGATGCCGCGGACTGGCTGCATGAGCTGCTCCAGTGCAATCAGAACTTTGGGCCAGAAGTGACCCGAGCCCAAACCATTCAGCTGCTAAAGAAGTTCCAGAAGAACCACGTCATAGAGGATGTGAAGGGCAGGTGGGGGAAAGAAGACTTTGAAGATAACGGCAATCTTTACAGGTGAGCTCTACAAATCACAGTCCCGTTCTGTGTGGTTGTCATTCATCATTAGCGATGGGCTGTATAGGTTAGGGAAATTCTCCTACTGGAGAAAAAACAGAGAACAATGTGATTGATTTGATCAGATTGATTTAGCTGGCCACAGTCATGTCATCTTGTCCTTTGCCTGGTTTAGCCTATTGAAAGAACATAATCAAGTGAACACAATCAGCCAGATGTAAATGTAGCCAGTATATGACCTTGTCAGACAGATCACAGGCCTCTCTGTGTATCCTTCTTAACCGCTTTTGGGCAGCATTAGTTGAAATCTACACCCTGTTTGTGTCCATCTAAGCCTGTCAGGGCGTAGATTTCAACTTCTGCATTCTGCAAGGACCCGCCGCTACTGCCATTTGCGCTGCTGTCCCACAACTGCAGCTGACTCACCCTGCTGAGCTCCGTGAGACGTTCAATAGCTGATTTAATTGGCTCTTAACTCCTTGATCAGTGTGAGCCAATCTTATTGGCTCATAGTGATCACAGGGTCAGGAGCCAATGAAATCGGCTCCTGACCGGCTAACAAAACTCTGCTGTCATAGCGATGGTAGAGTGAGTGAGCTTTAGTGATTGGTGACGTCAGTAAGCCCGGTTTTGGTACCAGCGGTCTCTGGTACTTGAAAGGCCAGAGACTGCTGGTACTGAAGTGGCTAAAGTGGTCTAAAACGCTGACATAATATTAAATAAAAAACAGGTTTTCTTACTTTTTATATACCATAGAGTTTTAATACTTAGGCACAAATGCAAATATGATTATTCATTTAGAAATTACAAGTTCCCAAAGTACAATTTTTTTGCTCTAAAAGCTGACATTGCATTTTATTCATAACTGGTGTATTCATATTGTAATTTACCGAGCAATGTTTTCTGAGTAGCTGTCTGTGTTCTGGAGTGTCTGAATTGCCAGAGAATGTTTACATTCCTCACCTGATACAATTAAGTAAACGCAAGATAATGTTATCTCCAGTTAGGATGTGTTCAGCTTTCCCTGCAGGGAGCTTGTAAGTCCTGCAGGGAGCTTCCAAATCTTGTGTTTAACTAGTTGAATGCTGTAGTAAAAAAAAATGGTGGTAGTATATAATATGCTGTAAATAATCTTTTAGAGCAAAGAAGAATTGCTGTGTTTCATACCACTTTAATGTGGGATAAAACTCTGTCATAACATTCAATAAAAATGTGTTTCCTACTTTTTATTAACCTTAAAGAGAGACTGAAGCCAATTTAAATAGCAGTTTTTACCTCTTATTTACTTTAAGGATCATTGCCAGGCCTAAAACGCTGCATTACCTCACCCGAACGAGGCTTTTATAACCCCCAAATTCCTCGGGGTAAAAACCAGCTTGCGCTTCCTGGTAGAGGCAGCGCTTTCTGCAGTAGCTCTGCTTCTCCTCGCATCAATCGCTGCCTCTCCCCGCCCTCTTCTTTCACTGAGAGGGGCAGGGGAGAGGCAGAGATCTGCGGTGGATTGATGCGAATGGAGGCAGAGCTACAGCGGTAAGCTCTGCCTCCCCGGGCAGCAAGATCCATGATTTTGAAAGTCGTGGATTTTTGCTATAGGATTTGAGGGTTACAAAACCCTTGTTCTGCCGCGGGATAGTGGCGTTTTAGTTCTGGCAATGATCCTTAAACTAAATAAAAGATTAAAAACTGCTTTTTAAGGTGGCTTCAGAGTCTCTTTAAAGTTACCATATTTGGTTTTGTGCACAAGAAATATTGTCTGTTTACAAATTATAAGTTCCCAAAGTACCGTTTATCTGCTCTGCAATCTGCCACTCCATTTTATTGCATAGCTGCTGTATTCATACATTCAAATCTATCTAGTGATCATTTCTCAGCTATTTTCTGCTTTTACTATGTATGGCAGCTCAGTTACAGCGCACTGATGTGAACTGACCGCAATACGTGTTAGGCTCAGGCTGTCTGCATGTATAGATTCCTTTGTCATGCACACCTGTAAACTCACCTATTGATTGCTGGGTTTGTGCTCCCGTCTACTCCGTTATGTTATTGCCATGTGAGCGCATGTCAAGGCTATTATTCTCTTCCTTACCCCTCCTAATTCATCATGCACTGCACCATTGTCCCTCCCCCAAATCACAGCAGAAGGCTCTGTCTTAATGATGGGGGGAGTTGCAGGTTAAAATACACGCCTGTCTTGACTTCTTTGGGCCACAGGTGACTCCACCCCCTCCTTTGCAGTGCATGTTTCTGAGGATTGCCAAAGCTCTAGGGCAGGAGTAGGGAACCTATGGCTCAGGAGCCAGATGTGGCTCTTTTGATGGCTACATCTGGCTCACAGACAAATCAGTAGGGGTTGATTCAGTCACTAGTCACTAAACTACACTGCTCAAGCAGCACAGCTTGGTGTGGCAGTGCAAGTGAAATTTTCAATGTAGGCACGCTACTGCTGTAGCATGCCCTACTAACTTACTTGCGCCACCCCAAAAAGAACAGCCGCTCCAATTGACCCACTCTGGACCTGTCAAGTCCAGTGACTTTGTAGGACGAGATCCCCACACTTTGATTGGCTCAATAGGCTGCCTGTCACTTGATGGCAATGGCAAATCGAATTGAATCGAATCGAATCCCGATCGGACATGTCGGATTTAATCGGATCGTAAATAGAATCGTAGACGAATCGTAAATAGAATCGTATCGTGTAGATGGGGCTTTAAACAATACCAGTTGCCTGTCAGTCCTGCTGATCTCTTTGGCTGAAGTGGTGGCTGAATCACACACCTAAAACAAGCATGCAGCTAATCCAGTCTGACTTCAGTCAGAGCACCTGATCTGCATGCTTGTTCATGGTCAGTGGCTAAAAGTATTAGGCTGAAAGACACAGGATCAGCAGGAGAGTCAGGCAATTAGTATTATTTTAAAAGGAAAAATCCATATCCTTCTCAATTTAGGTTCCCTATAAGACAAGTATAACTCTCTGACTTTCTTTGCAGGTTTCCACCAACTTCTCCACTTAAACCATACCCCAAAAGACCCCCACAGAAGCTGGAGCCGCTTCCATTTCCAGGGTGGAGTGATTTGGATTCGCTACCTTCCCATGGTCATATTCCAGTGAAACCCCTCGTCATGGTATGTGTTGCTTTTTTCTATTTAAAGTGAACCCAAGGTGATAATAAACTGATTATAAAAGATTTTATTTATCCTCCTACTCCTAAAAAATGACTTGTTTTAGATATCCCACGGTTTTATTTTATATGTAAACATTTACAAAGTAGATTTTGTTGTCTCTGCTCACTGGCAGCCTATTAAGTGTCCCATGGTTAAAATACATGAACTATTGACCTTTATCTCCTGCTCTCAGAAGTTGTATTCTGCCAGGAAAACTTTTATGGCTGTAATCTGCTTATTAGTAAGATTTACTATTTCCCTACACGGTACCCAGAAGACAGAAGCTGTCACATTGCATGCCTACAAATTAACTTTCAGGCAGCAAAATACAACAAGTAAATCAGCCTGGCTATTAATGTTTTGTACTGTATATACACATGTTTATCTCATCGTGTCACCTCGGATACACTTTAATGTCTTCTAACACAATCAAATAAGTTGCTAGATTTCCTCCCCATCTCATACAGTTGCCATTTGCATTCCTTTGTAGTTGTCAGATGGCAGTTTAGTAGGGAGCTCACTGTAGATGCTGCTTGGTTCTTTGCTGAACAATCCATTCTGTTCTGTGGAGGAGGCGATGAGTGGAAGGCTCCGCCCTGCAGGGTCTTCAGTATAACTTCCAAAACTGCCATGGCAATTTCCATATGTAGGTCATTAATGATACTGTTGACGATATCAAACACAGGTACCAGTGCAAGGTTTTCACCTGAGCCCGTCACAAATAATATTCCGAGGTGGGGAAAATCTAGTTTGGGTAAGCTTTAGGCTTTTTTCACATATAGGGCTTGATTCACTAAACCGTGATAACTCATAGCTATGGCTATGATATGGCTGGATAGTGTAATGGTTAAGCGTTCTGCCTCTGACACAGGAGACCAGGGTTCGAATCTCGGCTTTTCCTGTAAGCCAGCACCTACTGCCTTTCCCCTAACATAAGACCTAGCTGCGCTCCCCCATTCTCCCCCGCCCGCTGCTGCTGCAGCCGATTTACCCCTCCTGCTTCTGCCCCTATTCTCCAGAAAGTTGGATCCCCCTACGGGCCGCGGCTTACGCTGTGCATAATTCAGATGGATCAGCAGTTAAGGCAGCTAAACTTGGACAATAACGGAGTCCGTGTACAGGAAGTGATCTCTGTTTACTTCCTGTAGAAGGCAGAGCTGTTACTGTATAACTTTAGCAGCCTTCACCGCTGATCGGAGCCCGGGCTGAATTATGCACAGCGCTAGCCGCAGCCCGCAGGGGGAGCAGAGTTTCTGGAGGAGAGGGGCAAAAGCAGGGGCAGTAAATTGGCCACAGCAGCGGCTGTGTGGTGGCGGGGATGGTTATCTGCTACTACTAACTAGGGGATCTGGCTATATACGTGGGGTGAGGGGGATCTGGCTATATACGTGGGGTGAGGGGGATCTGGCTATGTACTGGGGGATCTGGCTATATACGTGGGGTGAGGGGGATCCGGTCTATGTACTGGGGGATCTGGCTATATACGTAGGGTGAGGGGGATCTGGCTATGTACTGGGGGATCTGGCTATATACGTAGGGTGAGGGGGATCTGGCTATGTACTGGGGGATCTGGCTATATACGTGGGGTGAAGGGGATCTGGCTATGTACTGGGGGATCTGGCTATATACTGGGGGGATCTGACTAAAGTGGGATCTGGCTACCCCCACATATGTAAGACCTCTCAAAAATAAGCCCTAGCACATATTTTTAATGAAAAATTAATATAAGACACTGTATTTTTTCGGGGAAACACGGTATTCAGTGAGAACAAGACTCCCTGCTACTGGCACTAGAGCGCACCCTGGTGGCTGCAGCTCTGGCACTTTGAGTCACCGAAGCCACTGTGTTGTGTTAAAAACAGGAACAGAATGGAAAGAAGAATGGCGCAGTCCTTTGCACGACTATTGTGAAGCATGCAGTTAATGAAAAGTATGCGTGCATTTTGCAGTAATGCAGTGCATTGGGATGCCGCACACCATTAGGCCGCACTGTGAACATCATGTAGGTTTTGCATTGCAGTGCGACTTTCCGGGCTATAATGCGGCCATTACGTCGCACCACTGTGAACGTAACCTACATCTTCTGTCTCTTGCCTTATGATTACCATTAGTGATATCCTAGGCCTTTTTAATATGCCTCACCTCCTGTCATTTTTATTATTAGTCTGTGATGGTGATAAATATTTACAGTCTTCCTCTTTCCACTTATTCATGCAAATGTTATACTTTTTTGTGTTTGTATAATTTTCCAAATGTATTCTAATAGGCCACCTGCTGCACTTCAGTCTCCATGGCTGATGTGCTTTTATGCTAATTTATTCCCAGGTTGCATAATGGAGAAATGTTAATTAAGCTTGCTTCCTCTTATCCTGTATCGCCAGCTCTTCAGTTCTCAAGCACTGTAAGAATTTCTGCAGCCGAGAGTCGAATTTTTGGCTCGAGTGTTTGTCAGGCGGTATGTGAAGGCTGCTCCTCAGTGATTGCTGGAGATGCTGGCTCATTAAATGAAATGAAAAGGGAACCAGAGACGAAGCACCCTTGTGTATTTTACCATATATATCAGTAAGAACATTAGAGAAAACACTTGCCCTGCTCTCTGTGTCATCCTCCCTGCTAAAAGTGTCCGTTATCAGCTGTGATAAGAATCCCGGACAGAGCATTCAGTCTGGCTTTGCAGGAAATAATTATAGCTGAGTCATTATAGCGGAGCCACAAGGGGGCAGGCTTGGGCTTGAAAAGACACCAGAGAAGACAGACTCAGCTATAATCTTTCCATAGCAAAGCTAGACTGAGTGCTCAGTCTGGGATTCTTATCAGAGGTGATAACAGTCAGATTAAACAGAGAACAATGAAACTAAGAGCAGATTAGGTGTTTACTGTCATGTTCCCACTGATTTATAAGGTAAAATACAAGAGGGTGCTTCATCTCTGGTTCTCTTTAAGCAATGCAGATTGTCTGGCTGTCCTGCTGATCCTCTGCCTTTAGTACTTTTAGCCATATACTCTGAGCAAGCATGCAGATCAGGTGTTTGACTTAAAGAGAATCTGTATTGTTAAAAATCGCACAAAAGTAAACATACCAGTGCGTTAGGGGACATCTCCTATTCCCCTCTGTCACAATTTCGCCGCTCCCCGCCGCATTAAAAGTGGTTAAAAACAGTTTTAAAAAGTTTGTTTATAAACAAACAAAATGGCCACCAAAACAGGAAGTAGGTTGATGTACAGTATGTCCACACATAGAAAATACATCCATACACAAGCAGGCTGTATACAGCATTCCTTTTGAATCTCAAGAGATCATTTGTGTGTTTCTTTCCCCCTGAGGGGGGAGTGCAAAGCAGAACCACAACACTGAAGAACTTGGCAGCCTTCCAGACACAGGCTGACAAGTCTGACAAGGGAAAGATACATTGATTTATTACAGAGACTGTGATAGTACAAAGTGCTGCAGTAAGCCAGAACACATTAGAATAGCTTTTGGAACTTGCAGGATGATAAAAAACAGGATGCAATTTTTGTTACGGAGTCTCTTTAATGGGGTCCTAAAGAGGTACCCACTTTTTCCTCAAACCAAGAAAAAGTAATTGACTCATATATAAGCTTCTTCCCAGTATAGCCCCCTCCACAGTAGTCAGATGTGCCCCCGGTACAAGTCAGCCCCCTCTCCATAGCCAGATGTGCCCCAAGAATGATTAGCTGTGTCTCAAGATGCCGCTAGATGGCATCATAGATATGAGGCACAGCAATTGCCACACAGGAAGAATCAGGTTGCTTGCACGCTCCACAAGCCAGGGGACACAGGTAGTCTTGAGCAGAGCACTCTGCACACCGTGTTGCAGGGGATGCGGGGTACGGACACAGCAGGGAGCCAGCTGCCAAGAGCAGGATCACTAGTGCACAATCATTTCGCTCCTCTGCCAGTAACAAAACCTATTCCACCACCTGTTCTGCTCTACTGACCCGCATATAAGCCGAGGCATTTTTTTGTTCTGAAAAATTAGGCTTATATACGAGTGTATAAGGTAACTAATCTTGGGCTTCATGCAGCCCCCTGGAGTCATCCTGTGCCCTCGCCATCCTTCCGAGACCTTGGGCCAGCAGTGGCCACCCCTCCAAAGCTTGCTGGTCACCACCAGTTAGCAGCTACTGCACCCTGGTGGGAGCGCCTGGCCCACTGCATCCTGCCTGACCCTGCCCACATATCTGGGTGCTGAAGTGTGGTGACGGGCGAATTCGAGCTTCCAAATTTCCATAACTGGAATTCGAACACCAACAGTAATACTGTCCGAATTTCACCGGCATGTGATTCAGATGGCAAGGCTATTGACGGAATAGGCAGCATTTCCCCGCTAGAATCGCATGCGGGGAAATGCTGCAGATTCAGCAGTGGTGGAAACAGGCTCTCAACGGCCCTATAAAGTCTGCATATTATCCTAACTGTGGGCACTTATTCTGTGTCTGTACACAGCTTAAAGAGAAACTCCAACCTAGAATTGAACTTTATCCCAATCAGTAGCTGATACCCCCTTTTACATGAGAAATAGAATGCATTTCACAAACAGACCATCAGGGGGCGCTGTATGATTGCTTTTGTGCTGAAACCCCTCCCACAAGAAGCTCTGAGTACCGCGGTACTCTGGGCAAACTGCCACAATGTAACAATGTTCACAGACAGGAAATGGCTGTTTACAGCTGTCTGTAACAGCCAGAACAGCTAGGAGCAGCTACATAACCTGCCCACAGTAAAAATGTCACCATGTAATAAATGTCAAAATGTAAATCAGGGATTTTAAAGATTTTACAATGAGCAAACACTGACTAAATCATTTATACATAATTATGGTAAAAATGAAGCACTTTTTTTACTACATTATTTTCACTGGAGTTCCTCTTTAACATTTTACAGTGGTAGGCCCAGGCTTCATGGATTATGCATGCTTTCTGCTGATCTCCAACCTGTATTAATCCAGGCCATATGTCTCACTGGGCCAGATTTATCAAAGCATTACTGACCTTTTTTTCTTCTTAAACAGTTCTAACCGACAGGGTGAACTGTTCTGCATGATAATAAGAAACTTTTAAAATCCGCCTTAACCTCCTTGGCGGTAACCCCGAACGTAGTTCGGGGTAAGCCGCCGGAGGGTGCCGCTCAGGCCCTGCTGGGCCGATTTGTTTAATTTTTTTTTTTGCTGGACGCAGCTAGCACTTTGCTAGCTGCGCCAGCACCCCGATCGCCGCCGCGCGCCCGATCGCCGCTATCCGGTGCGGCGCGTGGCCCCCACCCCCAGACCCCGTGCGCTGCTTGGCCAATCAGTGCCAGGCAGCGCCGAGGGGTGGCCCAGGACTCCCAATGACGTCCCGACGTCAGTGACGTCATCCCGCCCGTCGCCATGGCGACGGGGGAAGCCCTCCAGGAAATCCCGTTCTTTGAACGGGATTTCCTGATCGGAGATCGCCGAAGGCAATCGAAGAGGGCGGGGGGATGCCGCTGAGCAGCGGCTATCATGTAGCGAGCCCTGGGCTCGCTACATGATATAGAAAAATTTTTTTAAAAAAAAACTGCTGCGCTCCCTCCTGGCGGATTTTTTTATACCGCCAGGAGGGTTAATAGTGGCAGTTTAGTGTGAATTTCTAGAACTGCACTACAGTTAAGAAAAGTGCAAATCCATTCCTAAACTGCTGCAGATTTTTGCAGCAGTGCAGGCTAGGAAATTATTTGTGAAGTGCCCCCCCTGCTGAATTCCTCACTCAGAGCCTGCTAGTATCAATACAGCCGATGTGTTGGTTACCTCAGCAACAGCAATTTCCCTCACACACTGCACTGTCTGAGAAACCTTCTTAAAGTGGTTTAAAACCCTGACATAATATTCAATATTTGCACGTGCCGTCCTCTCACCCCCTGGTCACACTCCCGCATCCGCCCTCCACACAGGTCAGAAAGATCTACTGCATGTATGTATCAAGATATGTGACGTATGTTTTCTTGCCGTAATGGTGAAAATCTATGGGAAATAAAAGCGTTCTTAGGAAGCTGTGCGCAGACTGTCTTTCATGTACTGTGGAACCTGTTTGTCTATGCCATAGTCTGGATGCACGCCTCCCTGCTTGTGCCATAGTAGCAGTGAAGTGGATCAGGACGGAGGTCCTACATTGAGGTGCAGATGACCTATGCTGAACTCCCCCTTTTGCTGAGTGCCAGGCAAATCAGTTTCTTTTGTGTACATTAAAGTGGTTTAAAACCCTGACATAATATTCAATAAAAGCACGTTTACCTACTTTTTATATGCCATACGGTTATCATATTTGCATTTGTGCAGAAGTATTATTATTCATTTAGAAGTTATAGGTTTCCAAAAGTACAGTTATTTTGCTTTGTGAGCTGACTTTGCATTTTAGTAATAACTGGTTTTATCCGTTGCTGTTTTGCAGGCAGACATGCTTTCAGTGTCTCTCTGTCTCCAGCAGCTCCTGCACAGTCAGAGAATGTGTCACATTCCTCACTTGATACATTTAAGTAAACACGAGATAACATTATCTAAAGTTCGGATTCGTCTGCAATTCACTGCACTCAACTTTTAAGCTCTGTGTGTAACCCTTCGAATGATGGTCTAGTAAAAAAAAAAAAAATGCTGGTTGCATATAATATGCTGTAAATAATATTTTAGAGCAAAGATTAAATGCAGGGTTATAGTCCACTTTAACTCCTCCTATTTTAGAACAATTTAAGAAGGAAACTGCACTGTCTACTGGTTTCTTAAAGAGAACCAGAGACGTTGGTAAAAATTTTTTATACATACCTGGGGCTTCCTCCAGCCCCATAAGCCTGGATCGCTCCCACGCCGCCGTCCTCCGCTGCCTCTATCCGTCGGTACCGGGTTCAGTTCGGCCAGTCGACGCACGCGTAGTGCGTCACTGCCGGCGGACACGACCAATTTTCCGCATGCACAGGGGCTCCCTCCATACTACGCAGGCGCATGATTAAGGATATGGAGGGAGCCCCTGTGCATGCAGAAAATTGGTCGCGTCGGCCAGAAGTGACGGGACCCAGTACCGGCGATAGAGGCAGCGGAGGACAGCGGCGTGGGAGCGATCCAGGCTTATGGGGCTGGAGGAAGCCTCAGGTATGTATAAAAGCTTGTCCTATTTTGTAATTTGCCTCGTCTCTGGTTCCCTTTAAAGGACTTCCGAGTCCTAATAGGAGACCTCATTCTTTTTTTCTTTTACTCACCTGGGGCTTCTACCAGCCCCTCTCTGCCATCTCAGTCCCACGCTGCAGCCCCAGTCCTCCTCCATGTCCCTACTGGCCACTCGCAATGATGGCGACTCGCCGGCGGGGTTGGCCCTTCTGTGCCTGCGTGTCCACTTCATCTGGCGGGTACTGCGCCTGCACAGTAGGTGTGTGTGCAGGTGTAGTACATGCCAGATGATGTGGACGTGTGGGCACCAGTGCAGGTGCTGAAGAGCTGCCCCCGCCGACAGGTCACCATCATTGCGGGCGGCCAGAGGGGACAACAAGGAGGACTGGGGCTGCGGCGAGGCACTGAGGCGGCCAGAGGGCTGGAAGAAGCCCCAGGTGAGTAAAAAATATGATTTCCTATTTAAACAGAGGAACACCAAGAGCCCCAATAGTGTAGTATGTATTGACAAAGGGGGTAATGACAAAGAGTAATAGTTGTTATACTCACAAACATGGGTCACCAATAGGCAACCACTGTAAAGGCAGGTGGGGAGATTATCCTGACCCCACTCAGGAATAAGAAGTCGCTCTCTGTAGATAGTAGAAAGGGTCGCAACCCTCCACCAAGGGTGCATACAATATTATATAAGAGAGAACAGAGGCGCCAAAAGGCGCTGAGTGTCGTTTGTTTTGCTAAATGCTGTAACTCCTTTTTCTATTGTCTGAGGAAGCGGGCGCTGACCTGTGAAACGCGTTGCTTTGTTTTATCTGGAGTTCGTTAATAAATAGACTGAATGTACAGTCGTGTTGTGCCTGCTTGGAGGGGGTAAGTCCACCACTGCCTCCTCTAATTACCAAGTTTTGGCTTTTAAGCTCCTTTAAAACCCCTTTTATCCTTTTGGCGCCTCTGTTCTCTCTTATATAAGATTTCCTATTTGGCCTTGGAAGTCCTTAAAGATGTGTGAGACAGTTCTGCAGGGATTTCTAAAAACCTACCAATATTTTGTCTGACACTCTTGATAAATGTCCCACGTGAAACCAGATGTGTCTCAGGTCATCTGTGTGTCTTGCTATTTACAGTTTCTGGCAGTAATGGTAGTAGCTAATAAATCAATAAATCAATAAAACATAACTTTTATTGTGCATTTGTAAAGTCCCACATCAATCAAACATTCTTCATATACAAATCGACATCCCTCTTGATGCGTAACTCTGAATTTGTTCTTACAACTGTTAGCCCTACACATCAAGATGTCTGTTCATCTTATATGAACAATGACTGATTTTTTTATGGGTGCGCAATAAAGTTATGTTTTATTGATTTATCTGATACTGTCTTGTTAACCTCAGATGTTATATGCAGCTACCGCTGCCAGTTATCTGTGAAGGGGCAGACTCTTGTCTGTATATGTAACTGCTGGTTTTTCTAAATATGTAAGATGGCTACAGTTTATACGACGCTATTTACAAAAATAGGGCTAGATTCACAGATTAGGCTACAGAGTTGAAAAGGAATAACCGCAAACTCCCCTCCTCCCCCAAAATGTAACAAATAAGAAATAAAAAGTGCTAAAATAAATTGGCTTGGAGCACTTTCAAGCCTCTTAATAAATTGGCTGGCAAAGGGTTAAAGATATAATAGGTGAAAATGTATATTTATTTATTTATTTTTAACTTTTTTCCTTATTTTCCCTTTAAAATGCATGGAAAATAATGTAATCACTCAAAAAAAAAAAATAAGAATCACCCCACAAAAAGCCTAATTTGTCCTGAAAAAAAAAACAATAT
This sequence comes from Hyperolius riggenbachi, assembly GCF_040937935.1. Classification (NCBI taxonomy): domain Eukaryota; kingdom Metazoa; phylum Chordata; class Amphibia; order Anura; family Hyperoliidae; genus Hyperolius; species Hyperolius riggenbachi. The sequence goes on from NC_090646.1 coordinate 626,054,416, forward strand.
ATAGATCATTTAGGTATGATAGATAGTGATAAAGTTATTGCAAAGGGGTAAATCTACTTTGCAAACATTTATAGAGACTCTGTAACAAAATCTTCAGCCTTATTTCTTTTATCCTATAAGTTCCTATACCTGTTCTAATGTGGACTGGATTACTGCAGCCTTTTCTAGTTGCACTGTCTCTGTAATATATCTAATCTTCTTTTCTTTGTCAAGCTTTGTCGACCCAAGAAGGAATGTGCTGCCTCTGCTGTGATAGGGAGAAGTTATGCACTCCCCCTTCAGGCTCTGTGTGTGTGCTGTGTGTATGAGTCACAGGCAAGGTCTCTGCTCACAGCTAGCCTGTCTGAGGCTTAGGGAGCTGTGACCTTGTGAACAACTGTGAGTGCAGAAAGATCAGTTCAAAGCCCAGACAAGCAGCAACACTGGGAGTAAGTGTAAGCAGCAGTCAAGTCAGGCTTGAGAGGAGCCACTGCAAACGGGCACCTGCTCTGATGATGTTTATCCTGTTTGACGGCCATCTTCATTGTTTACAAAAAATAATGAATAAAACAGTTTTATCACCAAGAAAGCAGCGGGGAGTGGCGAAAATGTCACAGAGGGGGCTAGGAGAAGACAACAAACAGGCTGGTACGTTTATTTATGTAAGATTTTCACAATACAGATTCTCTTTAAACATAAAATAAAACTATGGTATATCTAAAAAAACAAACAAAACAAAAACACATTTTAAGAGTAGGAGGATAGAAGAGGATAGATACAATTGTTAATCTCATCCGTTTATTTTCACCTCGGCTTAACCTTGGTAAGCAGAATAACGTGGGTAAAGTCTTATGCACGATGAGTAGAGTAATGCATTGTATGTAATGTATTTCATTACGCAAAGCTTGACTCATTGTGCGGTAAGACTTTACCCATGTTATTCTGCTTACCGCAGCGCAGTGCATACTTCCCTTAGAATGGTAACTACACTTCAGGTAACATGTTATGCACAGACATGGCTTATGATATGAAGTCCATGTATAATATAGAATATAAAGTTACCGTATTTGAAATATCTTAACCTTTCTATGATTTGCTTTTCTACTCTCCCAGAACTCTGAGCTGTGGTATAAACGTCACAGCATTGCTATCGGAGAGGTCCCCACCTGCCGCCTCGTGTATCGCAGAGAGCTGACTGCAGCCAACATTGAGGAGATCTGGAAATCTAAGACCCTATCACGGTAAGTCTGTTCTAACCTCTGTACTAAGAAATTAGTGTACCTGAAGTGAATTCAGGGGGCCATATTGGAAATAGAGGCATGTTCCCTGCTCTATGCCATGCCTCTCTGCCCCCCCCCCTTCCACACTGCGCTCTCATCCCCCTCCCCCCAATCTGCGCTGCAACCCCCCCATGCAGCTTGTTTGTAACCTCTAGGGAAAGGGGCGTCCCTTGCAGGAGAGGCACTCCCTTCCCTCCTCTCATTGGCCCTTCGCCGCTTACTCCCCTCCCTTTTCCCGCCTTTCTGAACTCCAAGCTTTCAGATGAGCGCACAGAGCTCTATCTGCAGCGTCATGACCCCTGAAAACAAAAGTGAGCTGTTACAGGCTTCGGGGGGGTCAGGGAGCGGCAGTGGTGGATGCAACCTGATCTGGATTGTGCCCCCGAATACTTAAAGATGCCGCCAGGGGTTCACTTTTAACACTTCCTTTTTATACCTCAGAGTGTGGAAGATCAGTGATATGCTAAAAATTCTGCGAATATGCAAATGTTATGCAAATTGATGCTGCTTAGTAAAACATCCAGCAACTGCTTTTGATTGGTCCATTTACAAGCTATGTAAAATTTAAATCTCATGAACCATCCCTACAGCTAACACATTTACTGAGCATTCTTCAGTATTGTGTGTGTGTGTGTGTGTGTGTGTGTGTGTGTGTGTGTGTCTCTGAGCGCGCGCGCGTGTGTGTGTGTGTGTATATATGTGTGTGTGTCTGAGCGCGTGTGTGTGTGTGTGTCTGAGCGTGTGTGTGTGTGTGTGTGTGTGTGCGTGTGTGTTTTCTTAGCTCGATCCCTTTTTATTTCAGATTTTGATTCGTACTGAATGAGTACAGGAGAAATTGTTAGGAAAATTGTCCCCAACCAGATAGTAGCTGGCAGTCAGCCATTGTATGGCACACAGCAGCCTCAGAAGAGGAGCAGCAGATGCCAGGGAGGCTGCATTGCAATCTTTTGCCCATCAGAATTACTTTGTCTCGTTTCACACTGAGCATAAAAATATTATCAGAACTGAACAGAACAGATGCAAACTGTCCCAAAGCAAAAGTCCACATCAGTCCATTAAGAACATCTCCGTTTGACCCATCCTGATGAACGGAACGTTAGTGTGGGTCCTGCACAATTTTTCTGGAACGACCAGATGAAGTAACGGCTACAGACTCTGTGCTATTCTATGACACTGGACTGGTGGAAAGCTATAAAGCTGGCCATACTTCAGGCAACTTGGCGGCTGATTGACCATCAGATGAAAATGTGTGCCGCCAAGAGTATGCCTGATCAAGGATGGAACCGATTTGGGGCTGAAATTGGTTACATGACATTGGACATGCTGCAAGATGTAGGGCCGATTTGCTCGATCGAATGTGCGGCGGTAACGGCGAGCGATATCGTGATGATCGACAAACGCGATGAAACACGCGCATGGGTTACTCAGGCAATTACGTGAGGCACGTGTATGAACAAAGGACAGAGCCCAGAGCCAGCAGAGGACGAGCAGCAGCCACGGACAGGTATAGTGCACCTGGGACCAGGGGGGCACATTGACCATTAGGGGGGACAGCGTCTGGCCAGCGAGGTGCCGGATGCGACATCACAAGGCAGATTCCGGATCGATTTCAGCATGAAATTGATCAGGAATTGGCTTGCAGTGTATGGGCAGCCGACAGACCTCTCTAATCAGATTCGATCAGACAGAGATTTTTCTCTTGGCCGACTCAGCCCAACATCGCTAGATGTATGGCTAACTTTATAGATTTCCACCCAATGTTACAAAATAATCGATTCCTTTCTGAATGGAATCGATTCCCACCAAACACTGTACATCAATTTCCATAAGATTCCAGCAGATAATCTGTTGAAAATCGATCGAACTGCAGAGCTCCACTGTTCCATGCAGTGCAAAGCTATGGGCGATTTCCAACCAATTGATCAAAAATCGATCGATCTGACATTTTGGGGTATTGATTCCCAAAAAAATGAATCAAATCTGCAAGGGATGGAATATGAAAATTGATAAGCGTGTGGCCCGTTTAACTTGTATGGATTTTAGAAAGAAGTTAAAGAATGTGCTACCATGAGGGGTGAAATCAGTTTATCGAAAATGATAGAAAACAGATCTGTGCCTGCTGGTATCAACAATGCGTAGTTCAACAATGACTTCAATATTCGAGAGGGAAAGCTGGTATAAAGCCCATCCAACGGGCATAGCTGATTAATAAATCATAGTCGCAACAACATGAGAAAGAGAACAGGGCTACAAAAAGTGCACTTTACAAATGCCAAGTATAAAGAATCCTTTTGTAATGAGATCCACAACAATACTACAAACAGGTCATCGTAACCCCCAGCATGATACCATAAGAACAAACCTTGATTTATAAGTTACAAATATGAGCTTCTCTATGGCAACCTAGCTTATAAAGAGAGGTACTGACTGTATGCATGGCTGCTGCCAGGGCTGTTTCTGCGAACACGGTAAATCCAGCGCTGGAGACTTGGGCGCAGCAGCGCAGGAGACTTGGGCGCAGCCGGCGCCACCATAGGCCGTAATAGGAACTACGGCTATCGCAGGCACATGGAGTAACTTCAGCGCCGTCAGAAGACGGATCTGAAGTTGCTTTTAAAACAATAATTCGGCTTCCAGCTATTGCTGGAAGCCGAATTATTTCATTCCCCCACTATCCATGTCGGCCTGGAGGGGGAATAGTAATTAACACGGCCCGGACTTGTGCGGCAGCAGGATTAGCCATATACTGGCTGTGTCCTGCGCCCAAGTCTCCGGCGCCGTTCTCTCTCGTACGCTGTTTCTGGCCATTTTCGCACCCCAGGCAAGACACCTTTTGTCTCCCTACGCCAATCTCGTGAACAAGAAGATCATTTCCTACATGGAAGATCATTTCCTACATCACGTTTTGTGGGCACCAATAAGACATTGATAGTTTACATAATGTTTTTTCCCCAAAATAAGTTTATAAAGGATACACAAATTATGAACAGGACATATACAGGTAATCCACGGTTAATGAACGAGATAGGAACGGTGGGTTCGTTCTTAACCTGAACCTGTTCTTAAGTCGGAACACTGTGCCATCTCTGTCTCCTGTACCTCCTCTGTGCCTCCAGTGTCCCCCTCTGTGCCACCTCTGCCCTCTGTACCTGCTTATACAAGTTTTAAAGCCATTTTTTCCAACCAATAATGGTTTTAAAGTGGATCCGAGATGAACTTTTACTCATTGCATAATTGTGTTCCTTTCCTATTGTTTATAGGGTGTTCCTCAAGCCAAATACTTTTTTGTTTTTGTTTTAATACTCTAAAGCCCAATCTACACAATACTTTGTACGATTCGATTACGATTCGATTCAATCCGATCGGGATTCGATTCTATTCAGTTCGATTTGCAATTGCAAAACAAAGGCAAATCGAATTGCATCGAATCGAATCCTGATCGGACATGTTGGATTTAATCGAATCGTACAAAGAATCGTATCGTGTAGATTGGGCTTAATTCCCTATAAACTAAACAAGCCACGTCCACAGGTTTTCAGAGAGCCAAGGCACTTTCAGACAGTAGCAAGGGCTCATGGGAGCTCAGTCTGGGCAGGAGGAGGGGGAAGTGTTACTAGCCAGAGATTGCAGAGGGCGGAGGAGGGGGTATTAGGTTTTTTTTGCTCAAGATACAGATAAGCCTGCCTCTGTGTAATGTTTACAAACAACATGGCTGCTGTTATTGTATCACAGGAAGAAATAATCATATTCTATTAAAGCTGTTTGCAGTAGATTTGCTGTGTAAAAATCTAAACTTAAGATAAGATATATAGACAAGTTACTTCTAGTTAGTTTTTCATCTTGGATCCGCTTTAACCCCCTTGCCGGTCCAATTCCCGCCGGCAAGGGGGCGGGGCAGCGCAGCACTTTAAAAAAAAAATTAAATCATGTAGCGAGCCCAGGGCTCGCTACATGATAGCCGCTGAGCAGCGGCAGCTCTGCAGCCACTCCGATCGCCTCCAGCGATCGGAGAAAGCAGGAAATCCCGTTCAGAACGGGATTTCCTGCTGGGCTTCCTCGGTCGCCAGGGCGACGGGGCGGGATGACGTCACCGACGTCATGGACGTCGGGACATCAGAGGGAATCCCGATCCACCCCTCAGCGCTGTCTGGCACTGATTGGCCAGGCTGCGCGGCGGATCGGCGACGAGCGGCGGCGATCGAATGTTACAAGCAGCTAGCAAAGTGCTAGCTGCATGTAACAAAAAAAAATTATGCAAATCGTCCCAGCGGGGCCTGAGAAATCCTCCTGCGCAGTTTGCCCCGAGCTGAGCTCGGGATAACCGGCAGGGAGGTTAAGGGGCATGTATCCACTTTATAAACATTATACTGCTTATGTACAGAATGGGCCTTTACAGGTTAGAACGTTGTACTGGAAATCCTGGCTACCTATAGGGAAGGGGGGGGGGGGGGGGCATCTGTCTACCTATAGCAGGGGGAGAAGCATCTGGATACTGCAAGAAAAGGGGGGGAGCACTTGGCTAACTATACTCCGAGGGGTCGCTATCTATACGGAAGTAAGGAGCCCTCTGCCTACCTGTATTGAAAGGAAGGAATGGGGAAGGGGGGTGTTAGTGGAGATGATGTTGATCAGGGGGCGGCTGGTGACAGTTGGGGTTGGGCGGGAAAAAGTAGAAATCTGGCCTTATGGCTACCATAGACTGTTAGGTTGTTGCATGATATGTACATCTTGCTGACTTGGCTTGTCCCAGTCTTGAGCTACAAAGAATTTACATGAAATTTGCATACAAGCTGGAATTGGTAGCTTCTCATTGGTCATTTCTAATTATGAGTAAGAAGTGACTTCAGATATAGTTACAGTAGCTGAGAGTCCTTCCATCCTGGCACAAACCGAAAACTGGTAAAACTATCCAGTTACTCTATATACTGACAGATAAGCTAAACACTTTGAATAAAACCTGAGGTGAGAGGGATATGGAGGCCGACACATTTATTTCCTTTTAAACCATACCAGTTGCCTGGCAGCCCTGCTGATCCTCTGCCTCTAATACTGTAAGCCATAGACCCTGAACAAGCATGCAGATCAGATGTCTAAGGCAAATCTGACAAGGTTAGCTGCATGCTTGTTTCAGGTGTGTGATTTAGACACTACTGACCAGAAAGATAAGAAAGACTGCCAGGCAGCTAAAACATAATATATATGGCAGCTTCCAAAGCAGGGCTGTGGAGTCGGAGTTTGAGTCGGAGTCGGGGCAATTTTGGGCTCCCGGAGTTGGAGTCGGAGTCGTGTTTCATAAACTGAGGAGTCGGAGTCGGGTGATTTTTGCAACAAAATCCACAGCCCTGTTAAATATTAGACTAAGGAGTCGAGGAGTCGGAGTCGGGGCCATTTTGGTTACCCGGAGTCGGAGTTGGAGTCGGAGTCGTGGTTTCCTAAACTGAGGAGTCGGAGTTGGAGTCGGAAGATTTTTGTACCAACTCCACAGCCCTGTTCCAAAGTCTCACACCTCAGGTTCCTTTTAAGCTTAAAATTCGAATTTAAAAATGAAGGTCACCTTATCTGTGAGTAGAGCACATGCACACCTTTCTCTGAGTCGCCGTATGCAAAATGTGTTAAAGCACATGACCTGATGCAGAGCTCTGATTGGAGGGTGAGTCGGTAGACTAGAATTATCTACTCCACATGATAGCAGAAGTTCCAGTTTCTTCTGAGTAATTGTAATAGCTCCAGCACACTTGCTTTGGTCATGTGTCAGGACATCATGCCGTTCTCCAGGATATTCACAGCCAAATCTTGAGGTCACCTTCTCCGCTACTGACCTTTTTCAAGAGTTCTGTAAATATTTCTCAATAACGAAGCAAAACGCAGATCGGGGTTAGTAAAATGTACTAGTTACATCAGTGCTGTCTGTCAAGAACCAGCCCCACGGCACGCCTGCAGAAACGGTTCCCGACTGGGGGTTGGACCAGATTGAGAGGGGAAGCAGCCTTATTCAAGCTAACACAAGGCTGTCACCCCACAAAACACTTCTCACTGCCACCACTAGCTGCTGCTAGACACCTCAACAATTCCCACTCTGCTGTTGAGGGGCCTGCACTCAGTCCAGCGTTTTCGTATTTGGGTCAGCTGTGCGCTTAGGCCAAAATTCGGGAACGCCACACACACAATACAATCACACAGTAGAAAGGCACAATCAGGCACTGAACTTGTAACGCAAATTACACTGCAGTCTCTCCAAGACTATAAGCTGTTAGTACATCAGAAGTCAAACTTATTAAATAAATATTTAATATTCCAGAAAAAAAGTGGAACAGTGCAGACAGGAATATATGCAAAAGATTTACAAAAACAAAGTAAAAATGACAAAGACACACAACAAGACAGTTTGCTCATAAACCAAATAAAAACGGGAATAAATCGTTACCAGCATGAAGGTCTGAACGTTGTTTGCGGGAGCATGCAGTCGCTGGTCAGAAACCAGGATGGTCCTAGCGTCTTTGCTAGCTCCTGGGAACTACGAGGTTTGAGTGTTCTATACTGGCTCTTATAGGCCGATTGGTAGCCCGGGGAACTTAATGTTCAGTCCCAAAACTAGTGCAATTTCCCCCAGATTGTGACATTACCGTCTGCAGAGCCCCCTTTCACATCTGGGCTTGCTGTGACATGCAAATTTCAAGGGTTTCCTGTCCCACTTTTGAACTTTGCAGACTTAGTCAGTCCAATTGTATATTGAGGACAGGTAGCTGTTTACATGCATACAAAGTTCAAAGCAATGCAACACCTTTTCAGCAGATTCAGGATAAAAGAGTGGGTCGTCGTCTAATTACCTGTTTTGTTGCTGGATGCCACGGTGTCCAGAGGAAACTGAATGCAAATGTACTTTACACTGCCATACAGACAATCAAATTAGCAGCTTCCTTCAGCCTGGTGCCCAATTATACCCCAAAGCCAGCTTAACATACATACACATCTGAAATAGTAAACAGCAGATAGAAAAATGAAAAATATGGCTTCTGTATTATATGCAATATCACAAATGGCTACTATATTATGATACTGTCCAACTGGCAGGCGGCATTCACTTGCCCGGACTATTTTTTTGTCCCACCTCCTCTCACAGGCCCACCTTTTGTCCATGCTTGGTTCCGCCCCTGAAGCCAGGACATTGATGCTCTACCCCCTGCAGACAAAAAAAATCTAGTGCTGGCCACGCCCCCTGTCCATGAAGTTGGACAGCACTGCTTTTAGATCAACTTTAGAGCGGTAGATTCTGAATAGTTCAAAGGCATGTTTGTGACAGGTACTCGTTTTTTTAAACAGATGGGCTGCCTATAAATCTGAATTAAATATAAAAAAAAATTGCTCGACAAACAAGTGAGAAATATTAAAAGCTGTTACTTTCACTTAAGTTTCACCAGAAAAGCATAAAAGAACTGCCTGATAACTGATAAGGTAAAATGCACTTTCACTGATATGTGACTAATGCAAGCAAAGCTCCTATTAATTCCTAGCGGATCCTGTGTGAGATGGGTCTGTTCTTATGAGGTCCCAGGAGGGATCAGCTGCGCATAGACTGCTGGAGGCTGAGCCAATTTGTTAAAAGATTTGCCCCGCAGCACTTTATACTGGTGACTTGTCCCTTTTACCCTTTACAGTCATATTAGCCATGTTTGTTTTTAATGAGCGAGGCCAGAACTATTCTGATGGAACACACTGTGCTGCTGCATTATTAATGAACTTCTTTCTCTTCTTCTTCCTGCTGTACAGTTTACAGAAGATTATGGGGCTCAGTTCTTTGAATGACGTTATGGATCCAACGCAGGCGAAAGGGAAGCACATAATGCACAATGTATACAACGTCAGCAAGCATGGCATAGTGATCATGGACGACAGATCAAGTTAGTGTTATTCTTTTCTACACCTTTTCCACTAGAAGAGCGTATGGTGATCACCCAACAAAGAGGTTTATTCACAGAAGGGCGTAAGGCTGGGTTCACACATGAATCTGTAAATTCCTGGGCCAATCCAGTCCTGTCTGTTTTTTTTTTTTTTTTGTTTTTTCATCAGTTTCCCCTGACCGGATTGCAACTGTACACCTTTTATGTGTGAACCCATAGAAAACTGATACAAAGCTGACAGGACTGGATTGGACTGGAAATGTACAGCTTTTATGTGTGAACACAGACATAGAAGCACATACACAACTGACAGGACAGAACTGGACCAGAAATGTACAGATTTATGTGTGAACTCAGCCACAGAAATATATACAAAACTGATGCAAACGGACAGGACACCTTTTATGTGTGAACCCAGCCTGAACGGAACATGTACAGCGCACCTTGAGTTAATGCAGTTTTATTTAGGGAGTAGCGGGACCTTGACCAGCTGGTGCAACCCTTGCGTTACTTGTTTAACATTGAAGGTAAGCGCTCGTACCCAAAGCAGGAGGTACTTGGACAATGCAATTATTAATAAAAGGGTACAGGCTATAATTTTGAGGAAGATTCTAACAATAACATTTCTATTACGCTTTTCTCCCATAGGACTCGATGCGCTTAGGCCCTCTCAGATTCAGTAATTCTGAGAATCATTGAGAATCCTCATGTCTTGCTCTTTTTTTCATGGTGCCGTTTACTGTGATTAGGTTCCCTGGTCCATTGGCTGAAAAACGCCCACAAAGCATTAGGACCCACCACTGTTTGACAGTGTGGATGGTGTTCTTTGGGTTGAAGGCTTTTCCTTTTTTACGCCACATGAAGGAAACCTCATTGTGACCAAATAATTCAATTTTTGTTTTCTCTGACCATAACACAGAAGACCAGAAGTCTTCTTCTTTGTCCAGATAAGCATTTGCAATGGCCAAGCGAGCTTTTGTGTGCCTTATCTGGAGAAGCGGTGTCCTCCTTGGTCTGCATCCGTGAAACCCAGCAGTGTGCAGTGTCTGTTGGATTGTCTGCCTTGAGACATTGCCACTAGCAGAGCCCAGATTCACCAGGATGGCCTTAGTGGTGATCCTTGGATTCTTTTTCACCTCTCTCACTATCCTCCTGACCAGCACAGTTGTCACTTCTGGCTTCCGACCACATCCTCTGAGATTTTTCACAATGCGGAACATCTTGTATTTTTTAATAATACTTTGCACTGTAGCCACTGGAACGCGAAAACCTTTAGAAATGGCCTTGTAGCCCTTTCCTGACTTGTGAGCAGCCATAATGCACAGCCGCAGTTCCTCACTGAGCTCCTTTGTCTTAGCCATGACTGTCCACAAACCAACTGCAGAGAGCCTGTTGTTTTTCACCTGTTGAGTTGATTAACTTCTTGAGCACTGCAGGGCTAAACCTCCCTAGTGACCAGGCCATTTTTAGCAAAATAGGCCACTGCAGCTTTAAGACCAAGCTGCAGGGCCGCACAACACAGCACACAAATGATCCCCCCCCCCCTTTTCTCCCCACCAACAGAGCTCTCTGTTGGTGGGGTCTGATCGCTCCCCTCATGTTTATTTTTTTTTAAATAAATATTATTGTTGTTTGTTTGTTTTTTTAAACCCCTGTTTCTTTAACCCCCTTGCCGTTACATTTCTGGTGGCAAGGTGGCAGCGCAGAACTTTTTTTTTTTTTTTTTTTTTTTTTTTTTTAAATCATGTAGCGAGCCGAGGGCTCGCTACATGATAGCCGCTGACAAGCGGCACCTCCCTATCCACTCTGATCGCCTTCGGCGATCAGAGTAAGCAGGAGATCCCGATCAGAACGGGATTTCCTGCTGGGCTTCCCCGGTCGCCATGGCGACCGGGCGGGATGACGTCGGGACGTCAGAGGGAATCCCGATCCACCCCTTAGCACTGCCTGGCACTGATTGGCCAGGCTGCGCAGGGGGTCTGGAGGGGGGGGGGGGCGGCGCAGCGGGCAGCGGCAAATCGGTGGCGAGCGGCGGCGAGCGGAAACTGCACGCAGCTGGCAAAGTATTATATTATATATGTGTGTATATATATATATATATATATATATATATATATATATATATATATATATATATATTATAATTTTTATTTTTTTAATTCACTGTAGAGTGCAGTGCAGGCTTGCTGATCTCTGGTTTACGGCAATCATTGCTAGCCGGGAAACGCTCTCTGCTAGTGTCTTGATTCTGCCCCTTCCTCTCTCGCTCTACAGAATACACACAACAGCATGACAACAGCTGAGTCACTTCAGTAGAAAAGGAGGGGGCAGAGTAAAGACACAAAATTAGTTTCCTGGCCAGCAATGATTACATTTGCCGATTAGTTAGGGCAGTGTTTCTCAAACCTGTCCTCGTGACTTCCCATGTTTTGCAGGAAACCTCCCCTATGCACAGGTGGGCTAATTAGTGTCTCAGCTAGGTGGATTACATGTAGCTGAGACACTTGTACTGGTGACTTGTTGACACCACCTGTGCATAAGTGAAGTTGCCTGCAAAACATGCATCGTTGGGGAATCACAAGGACAGGTTTAAGAAACCTTGAGCTAGAGATAAGCAAGCTTGCACTGCTCTCTGAAGTGAAAATAAGCATTTTTACACACGGAATGCTTTCTAATGTTCTTTTATGCACATAAGAGTACGGTAGTTACTAAAATTTTAGTTTTGGTATTAAAATACCACTTTAAATTATCACTATAAGAAAAATGTTCATGTCCCATATTTTGTTCATTGATCGTGAATACATTGTTACCTGAAGCCATCATACAATATTGTTTTGATGATGTTTACACTTAGTTAATATGCAGTTTAAAGAATTCTAAGAAGCATTAAAGAGACACTGAAGCGAAAAAAAATATATGATCTAGTGAATTGGTTGTGTACTATGAATAATTACTAGAAGATTAGCAGCAAAGAAAATATTCTCATACTTTTATTTTCAGGTATATAGTGTTTTTTCTAACATTGCATCATTCTATAATATGTGCAGATTACACAACACTCAGCATTCAAAATGAGTCTTTCAGAGCAGTCTGTGAAGTAATGACCTCTCCTCTAGCAGAGGAAAAGTAAATAGTCCAGGAACAGTTGAGATAATAAAAGTCAGATAACAGCCCTCTCCAGGACTAACTTAGTCGGAGAGCTTAATGGCTTGTTTGCATAGAGATAACAACTGGAGTTTCTCAACTCTTCCTGTACTGGAAACAATTACACTGATGTATCTGATCTTAATGTTTTATTTCTTAGCTGTGCTACACATACAAATCATAATATCATCATTTTTTTTCGCTTCAGTGTCTCTTTAAAGAGTAACTGTCAGGCTGCAGAAGCTAATTTAAACCTCTATTCTCCTGTGTTAAACAGTTTAGAAGGAAGCCCAAAAGCCATTAGTGAAGATAAAAATCTCAGTTACCTTTGATGTGTGCTTATCAGCAAGTCTGTTATAGACCCATAGGGCCCTTTTCCACCTGCAATCGCTAGCGTTCATGCGGAACGCTAGCGATTGCTGAATCGCAAAACCGGCGATTCCCCCGACGTTTGCGGCCGCGATTTTGCTATGCTATGCACTGCATAGCAAAATCGCGGCAATTATCGCTCCGCCTCGCGTTCCCGACAAAAGCGAATCGCGGTAGTGGAAATGACCTACCGCGATTCCTATGTTAAAAAGCAAACCGTAGCGATTGTAAAATCGCTAGCGGTTTGCGGTTTTGCGATTCAGCCAGCGCAAACGCGCTGGTGGAAAAGGGCCCATAAGGACGCAAGCCGCATACTAAACTGCAAAGCATTCTGGGGCCCTCCCCTCGGCTGCTAATGAGACGTTACAGAAGCTTGTAATCAGTCCAGCGTGTAGCACTGATAAATCTCGGGGCAGAGTACTCTGCAGGAGTCAGCTATTGTTCCTAGCCACATGGCTCATTAATATTCACTGCACACTGTGTTGTTCAAGTAGGAGCTTATCTGTGATCAGGAAGCAGGCAGGACATGACGACACATTTGACAGAAAAACATGGAGCCTGCCATGAGCTGTCAGGAGCATCTATCTCTGCATATACTATATACAAATTCTGTGAAATCCAAACGTGGACAGTGAAATGCATATGTAATGTAAGTACAGCCAATATTTAGCTACTGATATGTGTTTATTTTCTCTGAGACCTTATACCTAACAGCTCCTCTTTAAAGGAAAGTCCCCTCCTTAGTTATATTGGCTATTGCAATCTATTTTCAAACATGTATTTTCCCTAGTTGATAAGCTGATGTAAAAGATTGCTGAAATGGGCTCTTTTTTTCTACCAGAAGGTATTTCTTGCTGAGCTAACCAAGATAAGGAAGTTCTCCCAAGTGTGTGTATTGATTGTTCCTCAAGGTGACCTCTAGGTGTCAGTCAAGCTATCTGTTTCTCCAATTACCTCTCCAACTTCTTCCCAAACATGAATCGGAATGGTGACTAAAGAAATCTATTCAAATATTAAAGCGGATCCGAGATGAAAAAGTTTAGATAGTTTACATAGCAAATCTAGCTGCAAACAGCTTCAGCAGATGACAGCAGCCATGTTGTTTGTAAACATTACACACCAGCAAGCTGATCTGCATCTCCAGCACTCAGCCTGTGAAAACCTAATTCCCCCTCCACCTCCCTTCTCCTTTCTGCCTCTGAAATCTCTGGCTAGTAATACCTCCCCCTCCTCCTGCCCAGTCTGAGCTGCCATAAGCCCTTTCTACTGTTTGAAAATGCCAAGGCACTCTGAAAAGCTGTGGGTGAGGCTTGTTTAGTTTATAGGGAATTAGAGTATTAAAAACTAAAACAAAAAAGTATTTGGCTTGAGGAATGCTCTATAAACTGTATGAAAGGAAAACAATTATGCAATGAGTAAAAGTTTATCTCGCATCCACTTTAATTATAAACTATAGATTATTTATTAATGTCACTTGATTCCCAGTTCATAATACTTTGGGAGTTTACCTTGAAGTTGATGTTTTAAAGTAAACCTGAGAGATTAAAAAAAACAAACAAAAAAAAACCTCAGGAGGGGGAAGCCTCTGGATCCTAAAGAGGCTTCCCCCGTCCTCCTCAGCAGAGGGGATCCAGGTTTAGCTCCCCCGAAAGTGTGCTTGTTGCCGCTCTAGCGCAGACGCACTACTGGCTTTTAATCCAGCTCCAGCAGAAATCATTCGGCTAAGACAGTACAAACATTAAACTTAGATTTTTATATTTTACATGCAAAATAACTGGGATTTCAGGAAAATCCTATTTAGGATTAGAACTATGACTGCAGTTTTTGTCGACCATCCAGAGGTATGTATTTACCTCTCAAATCGACTTGTGTTGCTACAAAATCACTTAACCTCCCTAGCATTAAATTTTTGCTGAATTTCTGTTCAAAGAGTGGTTCAATTTATTTCAAAACATTTTCAAGCATTTTTATAATACTTTTTTTAAAATATTAAATTCGATACAGGTTAGTGTGTTGAATTTAATAAAAAAAAAAAAATAGTTTGCCGGTAGATGTCATCCACACCGATCGCCGGGTAAGTCTCCCCATGTGTTTGACGCAGGGTGAGCTTCCAGTCAGGGCAGTTTCTAGACTAAATTGCTTCTTGGGGGGGGGGGGGGGGCTGCAAATAATTGCACCCCTCCAACCCCCCCACCTGTGTGCTTGAGAACATGATTTGTGATGCAGTATTTACCGTAGTTTTCGGACCATAAGACGTACCGGACCATAAGACGCACCTAGGTTTAGAGTACAAAATCCATTAAAGAAAATTATATATACTAAACCTGGTATGTCTATGGTCAGGGGCGTCATGTGGACCTTTGTTACCAAAGCTAATTCTATCTACGTGACACTGCAAAGCTAGACTAAGCCCTGCTGCCCCACCAGCTACACTTAGTACCCTAAACTAATCAATGTTTACCCAGAAGGTTTCTCCGCATTGGCAGACAAGCAGAGAAAAGTGAAACAACATAGGACAACTGTCAGGAAAACTGAACATTGTGGTATGCTTCAGTTCACCATCAAAATTCTCAGTGGTCAGTCTCAGCCTGCCCTACAACACATGTTGTGCTGATATTTACATCCCCTGGCTGCCTGTGTATGCAATACACAGCCCTTAGCTTCGCCCCCCTGAGACGGGACTTACCGTAAACGTAGCCAGCTAAGAAGGGATTGCAGCTGCCAGGGATGCTGCAGCCTTGGTCAGTGCGATCCTAAGCAAGATAGATAACTCGCTGTCAGCGCTAAGGGCACCGTAGTTGTACAGCAACCCTTAAGTAAAATATAGCACTGGGAGAGTGCAGCGTGCTGATCCGCTGAGCCGCAGATGCCATGTACCCATATCCAATCAGTGAATGGCAATGCTGCAGGCTGCGGTGATAGGTTGCCGACAGTCCCGTGGGCGGGATCACAACGCTGTCATTGGGGTCAATCAGTGCACTCACGGGACCGTCGGCAACCTATCACCGCAGCCTGCAGCATTGCCGTTCACTGATTGGACATGGGTACATGGCATCTGCGGCTCAGCGGTTCAGCACGCTGCACTCTCCCAGTGCTATATTTTACTTAAGGGTTGCTGTACAACTACGGTGTGTGTGACCTTAGCGCTGACAGCAAATTATCTATCTTGCTTAGGATCGCCCTGACCGAGGTGGCAGCATCGTGGACATGGGTACATAAAGTTAGTGTCTGCAGCTCAGCGGTTGGCATGCTGCACTCACCCATCACATAGGGGGAATTGACAGAGTAAGCGCGCCTCCCACTTTTGACCACCAAGCTGGACATTGAGGAGTGAAGCTGATGAAGGCAACCCCGTCAGAGTGAGCCTACATGCCCCCAGCTCTGGCGTGGTTGCCATATTTATTTGTTTGGGGGGACCTGACACTATATTTGGACTATAAGACGCACTGACTCCCCCCCCACACACACACACTTTTGGGGGAGGAGAAGTGCGTCTTATGGTCCGAAAAATACGGTAGCTCCCCAGTATAGGTAGTCAGGTATAGATTAGCCAGTCATAGTTGCCCCAGTATAGGTTAGCCAGGTTCAAGTGCCCCAGTATAGGTTAGCAAGCTATAGATGCCCCAGTACAGGTTAGCAAGGTATAGGTGCCGCAGTATAGGTTAGCCAGGTATAGGTGCCCCAGTATAGGTTAGCCAGGGATAGGTGCTGTAGCAAAGATTAGCCAGGTATAGGTGCTGCAGTAAAGGTTAGCCAAGTATAGATGCCGCAGTATAGGTTAGCTAAGTATAAGTGCGTCTCTTCCCCGCCCCCAGAGATCCCCCGCACTGTGCAGGAAGTGATTACTCAACGTGCCTCTGTCCAGCCGATCCCACATCCTCCTCCACCACACAGCTCAGTCTACTGTCCACAGTACTGGGATTCGACTTGATGTCGTCATCAACCGAGTCCCGAGGCTGTAGACAGCAGACAGAGTTGTACGCGGAGAGGATGTGCGACTTCTGCTGGACCAAGGCCCGGTGAGTAATCCTCACTTCCTGCAAGTGCCAGGGATCGGGGGAGGGAGAGGCGGGGGATCTCTGCAGGGAGAGTGGGAAAGATAGAGGGGAGGTTGCTGCGGGTGGGGAATCGCTGCAGTGAAGCTGCTGCAACATCTCTGCTCCGACTGGTTCACTTGTGGGATTCCCTAGGATGGCTGGATGGATGTTAGCACACCGTGGGTAGCACAGATCCCTACGCACAGTGTGCCGACAGGCATCCAGCCATCCTAAGGAAGCCCATATAAGTGAAAAAAGCGGAGCAGAGAAGTTTTAAATCTCCTTGGTGGCATGGACGAGCATTACTCGTTCTTACCGCTTTCAGCATCTTTTAACTGGGAGAGTCATCTCGTCGTTACCCAAGTGTTGTCACTTTTGGCATCACAGAGAAACAGTTGAGATGGAAACTAGCAGAAATATTCTATTTTGTTTTTTTCTCTTTTCATTTCACATTTCCCCTTAATCTGACACGGAACACTAAAAACAGGATAGATAAGCTAAATAAAATATTTGTTACTGGATGATTTATTTTAATTTTCAGTTAATATGGAGTTTTATCCCACTTAAAAAGCTGTGCAAAATAGAGGGCTTCTCCTCTAAAACGCCACATTATAAACTAAATATCCTCCATGTCAGTACCATGATGGGAACGCTGGGATTTGCAGTATTTCAATAGTTGTGACTGTCAGGGGATTATGTAAATGAAACCTGCGCATTCAGCTGCTGCCTTGTAATCGATACAGCAGAGCATTCTTGTAGCAGTGTAGGTATGAAAACACTGATTTAATTTAAGATAGCACACTCAATTATGCGGTCAATTAAATACGCAAATAATAAAAGCAAAGCGTACCATCAGAGACTGTGAAATGTGTGTGATTAATATGTAAATGTTCCATGTAACCCCAAGGAGTGCTTCACTTATGTATGGTTTAGTTAATGTATGCTGGTCTGTAACTATGTCCCCATGAGGTCCAGAGCAGTGCTGTTATGTGCAACATTTATGCAAAGTGCCTCAAGCTAATGGAAGAAATGCCATACTAACACAGAGTTACTTACATTGTCTGTGTCTAAGACTCCCACGCATTATTACAAGGTCAAGTGTAATGTTATATTATGGGGGGTGGAGCCAAAGGTGGACAGGAAATGTCCCAGATGGCTGAGAGAAGCAAATGATGTTGCGCTTGTGTCTTCTGGCACGGGATGTTGCACTTGTTTCTTGGGGCACGGGATATTGTGCTTGGGGCATAGAATGTTGCGCTTGTATCTTGGAGCACGGGATGTTTCACTTGTGTCTTGGAGCATGGGATGTTGCGCTTGTGTCTTGGAGCATGGGATGTTGCGCTTGTGTCTTGTGGCACGGGATGTTGTGCTTGGAGCATGGGATGTTGCGCTTGTGTCTTGGAGCATGGGATGTTGCGCTTGTATCTTGGAGCACGGGATGTTTCACTTGTGTCTTGGAGCATGGGATGTTGCGCTTGTGTCTTGGAGCATGGGATGTTGCGCTTGTGTCTTGTGGCACGGGATGTTGTGCTTGGAGCATGGGATGTTGTACTTGTGTCTTGGAGCATGGGATGTTGCGCTTGTGTCTTGGAGCATGGGAAGTTGCACTTGAGTCTTGGAGCATGGGAAGTTGCACTTGTGTCTTGGAGCATGGGATGTTGCGCTTGTGTCTTGGAACATGGGATGTTGCGCTTGTGTCTTGGAGCATGGGATGTTGCGCTTGTGTCTTGGAGCATGGGATGTTGCGCTTGTGTCTTGGAGCATGGGATGTTGCACTTGTGTCTTGGAGCATGGGATGTTGTGCTTGTGTCTTGGAGCATGGGATGTTGCGCTTGTGTCTTGGAGCATGGGATGTTGTGCTTGTATCTTGGAGCACGGGAAGTTGCACTTGTGTCTTGGAGCATGAGATGTTGCACTTGTGTCTTGGAGCATGGGATGTTGTGCTTGTGTCTTGGAGCATGGGATGTTGTGCTTGTGTCTTGGAGCATGGGATGTTGTGCTTGTGTCTTGGAGCATGGGATGTTGCACTTGTGTCTTGGAGCATGGGATGTTGTGCTTGTGTCTTGGAGCATGGGATGTTGTACTTGTGTCTTGGAGCATGGGATGTTGCACTTGTGTCTTGGAGCATGGGATGTTGTGCTTGTGTCTTGGAGCATGGGATGTTGCGCTTGTGTCTTGGAGCATGGGATGTTGTGCTTGTATCTTGGAGCACGGGAAGTTGCACTTGTGTCTTGGAGCATGAGATGTTGCACTTGTGTCTTGGAGCATGGGATGTTGTGCTTGTGTCTTGGAGCATGGGATGTTGTGCTTGTGTCTTGGAGCATGGGATGTTGTGCTTGTGTCTTGGAGCATGGGATGTTGCACTTGTGTCTTGGAGCATGGGATGTTGTGCTTGTGTCTTGGAGCATGGGATGTTGTACTTGTGTCTTGGAGCATGAGATGTTGCACTTGTGTCTTGGAGCATGGGATGTTGTGCTTGTGTCTTGGAGCATGGGATGTTGTGCTTGTGTCTTGGAGCATGGGATGTTGTGCTTGTGTCTTGGAGCATGGGATGTTGCACTTGTGTCTTGGAGCATGGGATGTTGTGCTTGTGTCTTGGAGCATGGGAAGTTGCACTTGTGTCTTGGAGCATAGGATGTTGCGCTTGTGTCTTGGAGCATGGGATGTTGAGCTTGTGTCTTGGAGCATGGGATGTTGTACTTGTGTCTTGGAGCATGGGATGTTGCGCTTGTGTCTTGGAGCATGAGAAGTTGCACTTGTGTCTTGGAGCATGGGATGTTGCGCTTGTGTCTTGGAGCATGGGATGTTGCACTTGTGTCTTGGAGCATGGGATGTTGTGCTTGTGTCTTGGAGCATGGGATGTTGCGCTTGTGTCTTGGAGCATGGGATGTTGCGCTTGTGTCTTGGAGCATGGGATGTTGTGCTTGTGTCTTGGAGCACGGGAAGTTGCACTTGTGTCTTGGAGCATGGGATGTTGTACTTGTGTCAGGGAAGTGGGTGGAGCCTATAATAGCCAATCAAAATGCATTTGTTCATTTGCAAGGGGAATATCTGAATTGCTGCCATTTTTACACTGTTAATAGCCGAGGTCCCAAACCTGCTACAGTTGGCCATTGGTTGACTGGGGTTCAAATGCTGGAGAGGGGCGGAGCCACAAAAAGCCTTTCTGATTTGTTTGATTTCTATGGGAATATACAAATTATTGATGCCAAAGACCCCAAAGCTCACAAACTTGGTCATTAAGGGCCTGATTCACAAAGCGGTGCAAACTTTTTCGCTGACTTTTGCGCGCGCAATTTGCCGCGACTCGCGGCAAAAGTCCGCGATCGCGCGAATCGCGGCAAATTGCGCGCGCAAAAGTCCGCGAAAAAGTTTGCACCGCTTTGTGAATCAGGCCCTAAGTGTTTGTGTGTTAGGGTTAGGAAAAGTGGATGGAGGCAACACCAGCCAAATACATACCCGGGCAACATCGGGTCATCAGCTAGTTGTTTATAAAATATAAGTTTATTATTTTAATATTTCATACATGGGAAAAGTGTTTGGTATCAAAAAGTTGCAGGTTTTTCATGGGTCATGAATATGCTATTAGTGTACATGGGCAATGAGCAATGCCTGGAATATGGACAAACAATACATTCATAAATCACAATAAGAAAAGGCTTATTCTAAGTATGTTACCACTTTTTAAGCAGCATACCAATACAATATGTCATGTGAAAGCATTAAGGAAAAAATATATTAAACATTGGTAGCGCTAAAATAAGTAATTATATCTTTATTAAAACATAAAAACGTACAATCAAGCCTTAATAAATATTTAATACTTAAAAATCAATCAAATTCTGTCCTAGATCCTGGCTTATATTGAACACTATATAGATAGTGTTCAGTTGTTTGTCTTAAAGGGGGAACTTCCATCGCTAGTGTCCAATTATACTGTAGATCTTAAAGGGAAACTCCACCGGAGGAAACTCCCAGTCAAGCCATTAATACCCATAACACTCTTAATTTCCCCCCAAAAAAGCAAATAGCTCCATTTCATTATTTAGTCCATGGGGTACCAAAGTGCCCAGGTTGTAAATCCACTTGGATTCACACATGGACTACAATACATTCATGACCAGCTTTGCCCCTTGAAATGCAGTGAGAGGATCAGTTTGAGCAGGAGGCAGGACTCAGAATCCCTCCTCCCAAACCAGATTTCTTATAAGGAATCATAGCCAATTGCCTTTTTAATCTCCCAATTTCCATTGAACAAACAACTTCTTGGTAAAAAAAACACATCACATATTCACCGTCCCCATCCGAAGTGGTCCGGCCACGGCTGCGTGTATTCCTTCCTGGTTCCTTCACAGAGCTTAGAGAGACGCGCTGAAGGAACCAGGAAGGAATACACGCAGCCGTGGCCGGACTGCTTCGGATGGGGACGGTGAATATGTGATGTATTATTTTTTTTTACCAAGAATGCTTAATGTACGCATATAGATTGTAGGAAAGCAATTTTTAATTAACTTTTTTTTTATACATGAGAAGTTCTTTTCTTTGAGGTATTACTGGCTTACTGAAAGGAACAGCATTAGATGTGCCATACCTAAAGAGACGCTCTGGTGAGCGGGGAACTAAGGGGGGGGTGTGACCCCGATACCCTGGTAAAGGTTGTTGTGCTTACACTCCTCGGAATTTAGTGTGTGGTTTGGGCAGGGCTGTGGAGTTGGAGTCGGGGCAATTTTGGGCACCCAGAGTTGGAGTCGGAGTCTTGGTTTCAGAAACTGAGGAGTCGGAGTTGCATGATTTTTGTACAAAATCCACAGCCCTGTTAAGTATTAGACTAAGGAGTCGGAGTTGAAGTCGGAGTCTGAGCAATGTTGGGTACCCGGAGTCGGAGTTGGCGTCGGAGTTGTGGTTTTAGAAACTGAGGAGTCTGAGTTGGAGTCGAAAGATTTTTGTACCGACTCCACAGCCCTGGGTTTGGGTACACACAGGTGGAGTAGAAGTGGCTATTCATCCTACACTATGATGTGTTTTTTCTTTGTTTCTATTTAAAGGTGTACATGTGTTTGAGGAGGCGAGCGATTGCTGGTGTTTGCTGCAATCCTGAGCACTGAGCGCTAGTAGAATGGATTAGATACAACTTTAAACTTTGGGTGGTTTATTGCTACAGCGCCTCGCCATAGTAGAGACTTGAAGGGCACGGAAGGACTTAACCTCGGATTATACATTTGTTATTTACACTAAATATGTTGCAAGTATCAGCCCCTCCAGTTTTTGATCACCACACGGCTCCTTCACATTGGTCAAAATAAAATTTGGGGCAGAACACTGACAACTGTGACCTTTCTGTACGCTCAGGTGGCTTTCTTTACTTTTTTTTTCTAAAGTTTTAACAACTTTTTTTTTTATATCCATTTCTATGGTGTAACGGCTGTTTGATCTTTAAACAAAAGGAAAAGCAGCCCTACATTAATATGCAGCTGCTGTCCAGTATTATCTCTTATTTTGTTTGAAAACAGAGCAGGACAAGGACTATGCATAGTAGTGTTGTAAACTGATATGCAGGTATTATTTTCTTTTACTAAGAGGTAAGTTTGTGTTCCTCAAATACCCAGTGTAGTTGTTTTGCCATAGCTGCCTGTTTGTGTGTATTGAACACGTACGTAATTAATGTTTGTGTATTAGTAGGTATGATAATCATAGTTTTCCTGTATGTGGACAAAGCAGAACTCCAGGGTACATCTAGAATGGGGTGTGGAAGAACTGTGAGATCCGTTACCTGTCCTAACAGTTGTTGCTCTACTTTGTTCTCACATGTTGCTGAATGTGGCAATGTTTACTATAGTAGGGTAACATAAACCGCTCTTGCTCTCCATGGCAGCTGCTTCTACATCCAAGTTTGCACATGCTCAGTAGTGCATCAATCTATCGCAACGCAAAAAATGACAAACCTATGTCCCAGCAGCAGAATGCGCGGACACGGTCACATGCATAGCGCCGCCCCTGTAGGGTGAATATGCACATTTATTCTTAGTATTACCGTGTGAAAATATCACTTAGGAAGAAAGAGAGAAAGTTATAGAACATAATGGAGTAATTTTCTGGTAAGCGGAGACAACTATTAAGTTTTAGTATCTGAAGGTTTCAGAGTAAGGACAGTAGGGGCATTTGTTGGATCTGTTGCTTTGTGGCTTCAATAAATAGAAAAATTCCTATGGAGTGCCGGAGTCTGTGCTTTACTTTCATGGACAAAGGGCTGAAAATATATTTGCCTTACCGCCTGGTAAAGCACTTGAAACCGAGTTCTACTAAACCCTTATTATGCATGTTGCTAAAATGTGTCTTGTTTTTCTGCAGAAGAACTTCCACACTGGCTGTTGTCTGCAATGAAGTGCTTAGCAAATTGTAAGTATCTCTTATTTATAGTAAACTTGTAAGAAAAAAACGTACCACTAGGGGGATACTAACCTCAGGAGTGGGAAGCCTCTGGATCCTAATGAGTCTGCCCCGTGCTCTTCGGCCTGCCCGATCTGCGCTGGGACCCCGCATACACCAAAACAGAAACATCATCAAGCGCCGCTGCGTACAGGCGCAGTAGTGGCTTTCCGCTCACGCTCCCAACGGATATAACTGAGCCTGATCGTCTCCGCTCTACTGTGCAGGCGCAAGCTGTCTGCGTGTGGCAGTAGAGTACACCTGATCGGGCTCAGCTATTTCCGCCAGTGCCCATCCAAAAGTTGTCATTCCCGAGCAGAGCGATAAATCACCGCCTTCTGCGGTGACTATCGTAACAAATGTAACAAAATATTAATTCATAAAGATTAACGCAAGCGGTATGAGGTCGGGAAGTACCGCTCCCTCTGATGTGGCGATAACCATGTTAAGTTAATGGAGACACAGACCTCCCAGGCAGCTGCAGTAGAGCGGAACACAGAGAAATGTATCAACTCGGCAGCTTCCTGTGTTGCCGCAAGCCTATCGCCAGCCTACCGCCAGCCTAGTTCGGGGAATCTCTGCACTGCTATCGCAACTGTGCACTTTTTTATGAATGACCACACAGAAGTGTAAAATACCGAAAGCGGTGTTTTCCCGCACTGATTTGCATTACCAACCACACTTTTATGAATGATAGCCAATGTGTACATATGTGCATATTTTTTACCTAGGAATAGTTTACAGCCAAAGCAGTTCTCAGCAATGCTATGCTGCGCGCCACGCGTAACAGTAATTCAGGTATCCAGCGATCGTCAGATCCTGAATTACACCTCCCCCCGAGTTGCTAAAATTTGGAGGGGGAATAGTATTTAATGCCGCCAGGGAGTTTAGCGGCAGCAGGGTGAGCCGCCATTCAGCTTGCCCTGCGCCAAAATAATATGTACCCTTTAAAGCTGGTCATACACACATCAATTTTTCTGTTAGATTCCTGGCTAATATGATCACTTCAAATGAATCTGCCAGTCATCTATTGCCCCAACACATCTGATAGATTTCCCTGTGATCAATTCTGTGCAGTTTATTGCTCGAAAGTCTGATGTGAGATTTTGATGAATTTCTGTAGTGTAGTATCTTCAAAAGACCGGCACCACACATTGGCCTCAATTCACTAAGCTTATCTCCTGTCTTTAATAACTCTTCTAGAGTTGTTACCATGGTGATAAGGCATGTAGTATTCAGGAAACATTTTACCTCAGGCAAGCCTAAAGTTAACTCTTCTGTCTTTAAATTAACTCTCCAATCCTTAAAATAACTCCAGAGTTAAAGACAGGCTGTTAATTAGCTGCATGTGAAAATAACTACAGAGGAGGTAAATTAACTACAGAGGAGGTAAATTAACTACAGGAGAGGTAACTTAAGGAATGAAGAGGTAAGATAACTCTCTCACGTGTGGAGGTAAGTTTTCTATTGCCTTATTATCTCTAGCATGATCTTAGTGAATTGAGGCCAATGTATTATAGCTCAGTAGTAATTTATTGCAGCATCAAAGGAAACATCAGCAACGACAGCCCGCTGTTTCGGCCATAGGGCCTAGGTCAAGTTGCACAAAAGATTATCAGCCCACACAAGTGCAAAAGCCTCATATATATAAAAAAAAACACACCCACTGGGTGACCTGACAAGCAATCCAGGCAGGGAGACAGAACGGACCTGATGGCTCAGCAACATGCTGACCAATAAAATTCATTGGTCAGTGTGTTGCTGAGCCCGTTTCCCATCAGGTCCGTTCTGTCACCCTGCCTGGATTGGTTGTCAGGTCACCCAGTGGGTGTGTTTTTTTATATATATATGAGGCTTTTGCACTTGTGTGGGCTGATAATCTTTTGTGCAACTTGACAAGGGCCGTATGGCCGAAACAGCGGGCTGTCGTTGCTGATGTTTAAATTACTACTGAGCTATAATGCATTGTGTGGTGCCGGTCCTTTGAAGATACTACAATGCTGTGACCTGTGGTGCCGGGATGAGGAGCTAGGCACACCACATTCTTTACGATTTGGTGGGCGCTCCTGGATTCACGTTTCTGTGATGAATTTCTGTAGGTGCCCATTAACGGTACAATTGTTGGTGCGTGATTGTATTTATCAGATTTTTCAGATTGTATTACTGTATATGACAGGCGGCTCCATTCTGCGCTCGCGCGAGAGAGGGCGCTCATGCATGCGCAGTACAGAGGGGCATGTCTTCGGGAGCACTCGGGCTCACAAAGACTACGGATGCCTCCCACAGCGGAAGAGAGAGTAGTGTCCGACCCATTGTTCGGAGACTGCTAAAGGGCAAGCCAGCACTGGAACATGGGGACCATAGGAGGAACGGGAAGGCTCTATAGGACCCACAACCTTCCCTCTCGTTAGGTAAGTATGTTTTGTGTGTGTGTTTTTTTTGTTTTTTTTTAATTTTAACTTCAGACTCCCTTTAAAGTGAATCAGAGATGAAGCACCCTCGTGTATTTTACTATATATATCAGTGGGAACATTAGAGAAAACACCTACTCTGCTTTCTGTTTCATCCTTCACTGTTCAGCCTACTTCTAATCAGCCCTGATAAAATCCCTGACTGAGCATTCAGTCTGGCTTTGCTTAGATATCATAGCTGAGTCATTATAGCAGAGCCACAAGGGGGCAGGCTTGGGCTAGAAAAGACATCAGAGAAGACAGACTCAGCTATAATGATTCCTGAGCAAAGCCAGACTCGATGCTCAGTCTTGGATTTTATCAGGGCTGATAAGAAGCAAGCTGAGCAGTGAAGGATGAAACAGAGAGCATGGTAGGTGTTTTCTCTAATGTTCCCACTGATACATATGGTAAAATACATGAGGGTGCTTTGTCTCTGGTTCACTTTAAGCCTCATCTCACCATTTTAATAGAAGATTCAAATTATTATAAATACTTTATTTGTGACAGAACCTGTTTAAGGTCTGTTTAGATTGGTTTGGTAAGAGAAAGTAGTAAAATATGATGAATAAATTGTTCTTTTCCCAACACTTAGGGCCAAACTGCTCAGATGTGAAGCAGCCAATGTATATGGGGTTTGAGCGAGACGTCTTCAAAACGATTGTCGATTTTTATAGTTACCTTCAGGAACCTCTACTGACCTTTCAGCTTTTTGATGTGTTTGTGAATATCTTGGGTAAGTAAAGAAAACAATAACTTTATTCAGAAAGACAACCTCAAATGCAACTCATCCGTCAGTACTATAAAGCAGACCTGTCATTTCTATAAGATTTATGATCCTTACACTATATAGAGAGGACAGAAATAGATGGTATTTTTTTAAGATATGGCTTTAAAACTTTAAGGACAACTGAAGTGAGAGGTGGTATATGGAGGCTGCCATATTTATTTCAATTTAAACAATACCAGCTGCCTGGCAGCCCTGCTGATTTATTTGGCTGCAGTAGTGTCTGAATCGCACCAGAAACAAGCATGCAGCTAATCTTGTCACATCTGACAATAATGTCAGAAACTCCTGATCTGCATTCTAGTTCTGGGTCTATGGCTGAAAGTATTAGAGGCAGAGGATCAGCAGGATAGCCAGGCAACTGGTATTGCTTAAAAGGAAATACATATGTCATCTTCCATATACATCTCACTTAATTTGTTCTTTAACCAAGCCCATTTTTCCAAAGGTTTGAAAATGTGGGCAAGGGTTACAACTACTATCAGTTTGTTACTGCTGTCTTTTGGGGATCATTTGATCTATCAGTCATGGTAGAAAATACTGAACGATTTTAGAAATATTGAATACTGTATGGTGCATTGGTTGGACTATGCAATTTGAATTGAGGCTATGACTAAGGGCCAGCTTTAAGCCTCATCTACACGCGTAGATGAGGCGGCCATCCGGCGGCTCGATTAGCCGCCGGATCGCCTCTTCCGCATCCCCGCCCGCCGCGCGTGCGCCGGAATCAATACCCGCTCGATTCCCGCTCGTCGCCGCGCCGCTTATCCTCCACTCGATTCCCTGCCATTGTGCCCTCGTGGGAAATGAGCAGGGAATCGGCGGTAGCAAAATCCGACCTGTCGAATCTTATCAATGATAAGGAACATTGCCGCCGCATCTACGCGTGTAGATGCGGCTTTAGGCCAGAAACATGCAAGTCTTTCTGTCACAGATGTTTTGTATTTTTGAATAAAACAAACAAATGTTGGCATTGACTGTGTGCTGCAGACCTCACTCTGTGTGTGGACTTTTTCAGTGGTTGCAAGTCTGCACCACCTGCACTAGGACCTTTGAGTCAGGAGGTGTGTAAAGAGCAGACTTTCAACTACAGTCTTACTTTAAAATAAAACTGATTACATTTGAAAGATTTTAATGCTTTATGCTAGAGGGAAAATGTAGTTGAGATTTCAGGAGACTACTGAAAGACAGAAGTATGAAAAAAAATCTATATATTGGGCTTGATTCACAAAATGGTGCCAACGGTTCCGTTCGCGCGAAACCGCAAATTTATCATGCGAAATTTCACGCGAAGCACTTTTCACGGCGTGCTAACAGCACTATTTTGTGAATCAAGCCCAATGTGAGAAGTGGGGATAAAAAAAATCAAGAAATTATTGATACTTGCCATGTAATTCATTCATGTTGTATGATCCACCGTGAGCCCACAGGTCATCATCTTAATTGCTGGTAGACAAAAAAAAAAAAACGCACCAACTGCCATTATCGATAAGCTGACCCACTAACAATGTGATGGGGTAAAAGAGATACACGCACACACACACACTATACACTATACACACACACACACTATACACACACACAGATGCTGCTAGGAACAGATGTTTTTCCCCACAATGCAACAAGGTTCACAGACAGGAAACTCTCAGGGCCATGGCCCTGACATCACATTGCGCTGTGGGGGGGGGGTTTGCCTCAATATCAGCTATACAGGTGCCTGAAGATCTATTCAAGAAAAGGTAAAGCTTCTTAATGCCTCCCTGATCCTCCACGACCTCCCTACTGCTGGCCAGTATTCTTAAAGAGACACTGAAGCGAAAAAAAAAAATATATGATATAATGAATTGGTTGTGTACTATGAATAATTACTAGAAGATTAGCAGCAAAAAAAATATTCTCATATTTTTATTTTCAGGTATATAGTGTGTTTTCTAACATTGCATCATTCTCTAATATGTGCAGATTACACAACACTGCATTCAAAATGATTCTTTCAGAACAGTCTGTGAACTAATGACTTCTCCTCTTTCAGATAAAAAGACAACTGTTCACTTACAGTTGAGATAATAAAAGTCAGAAAACAGCCCTCTCCACGACTTTGAAAGTCGTAGAGATTAATGGCTTTTTTGCATAGAGATAACAACTGGAGTTTCTTAACTCTTCCTGTACTGGGAACAATTAGACTGATGTATCTGATCTTAATGTTTTATTTCTTAGCTGTGCTACGCATACAAATCATAATATCATAATTTTTTTTTCGCTTCAGTGTCTCTTTAACCTCTTTGCGGTTGTGGTCCTTTCTGTAGGAAGGGGGAGGGGGCTGTACTCCGTGCCTGCGTAATGCGGGTACGTTTTTACATACAGGTGTGTCCGCTAGCTATCTTTCTACATTAATGTTAAATATTGCAAACAGGATCCCAACGGAGGGCGTAGGAGGATCGGGGAAGCCTCTGGACTATCCCTTGCTTTAAAGAGACACTGAAGCAAAAAAATATATATGATATAATGAATTGGTTGTGTACTATGAATAATTACTAGAAGATTAGCAGCAAAGAAAATATTCTCATATTTTTATTTTCAGGTATATACTGTTTTTTCTAACATTGCATCACTCTATAATATGTGCAGATTACACAACACTCAGCATTCAAAATGAGTCTTTCAGAGCAGTCTGTGAAGTAAGGAACTCTCCTCTAGCAGAGGAAAAGTAAACCGTTCAATTACAGTTGAGATAATAAAAGTCAGATAACAGCCCTCTCCACGACTAAGTTAGTCGGAGAGCTTAATAGCTTTTTTGCATAGAGATAACAACTGGAGTTTCTCAACTCTTCCTGTACTGGAAACAATTAGACTGATGTATCTGATCTTAATGTTTTTTTTCTTAGCTGTACTACACATACAAATCATAATATCATCATTTTTTTTTCGCTTCAGTGTCTCTTTAAGGAACTGGAAAACCTCTGTGTATCCAAACCTTTCCTTGCTCTATCTTAATTCCCCCCCAC
Source organism: Hyperolius riggenbachi (assembly GCF_040937935.1). Taxonomy (NCBI): domain Eukaryota; kingdom Metazoa; phylum Chordata; class Amphibia; order Anura; family Hyperoliidae; genus Hyperolius; species Hyperolius riggenbachi. The sequence continues at coordinate 626,083,791 of NC_090646.1, forward strand.
CCAAAAAAAGGGCTGTCTTTGGTTGTCAGTTGTGAAGCTACTGCATTTAATTGGTGGAAACTGGTAAGCTCTGAACAGTCTGTGAGAGAGAGCACCATTTATTCTGCTACCTCCATCCAGAATTAAATCATCCCTCAGGGCTGGAACCCACTAGAGCGATTTTTTTGAGCGTTTAGGGAGCGTGATAAATCACTAGCGATTTCCCTAAACGCTCTGCCAATGTAAATGGATGGTGCAAGTTCCACAGAAGCGATTGCAATTAGAAAAATCGCAAACGCAGGACATGCAGCATTTTGTTAGCGTTTGCGCTTCAATGTAAAGTATATAATCACTGCTCATCAAAAACTGCACGGAGCGATTTTGGTAGCGTTTTAAAGTTAATCTACACTAACAAAATGAAAATTAATTGAAAGGACCAATCAGACTTTAAAACGCTAATCGCTACACAACCGCTGGCAAATTGATACACTTTTTAAAATCGCTCCCTAAAACGCTCATGAAATCGCTTATTAACTGCCCATACAAAACGCTAGCGATTGCATAGTTACATAGTTATTTTGGTTGAAAAAAGACATACGTCCATCGAGTTGCGATTAGCGATAGCGTTTTGTAGTGGGTTCCAGGCCTTAATGAAGGTTAGAAATGTGCAAAAATTACAGGCGGACCCTTTAAAGCCAGCTCAAGAAGGAAGTCCTGTAAGTGTTCAGTTGGCGCACTGTAAATATTTCCTCGACTCATTCGCCATCCAGGGTTCACGTCTTCTAAAGGTCCATGTCAGCTATTTATAGCAGCAGCCTGTGGGCTTCTTCGGGGAATTATTACAGCCATTCTTTTCTCTAATAACGTCAACAATAAAACGCAGCAGGCTTTGCTGTCGCCTCTCCACTGCTTCGGCTATTTAGCCTACTATCCTCCCGGTCCCTCTAATCACATCAAAGCGCAATAAAGAGAAACTTGGCAAGCAGAGCCATAGAGAGATAGTTATGTTTAGTTTCATGTAAAACAGTTGGTTAGAAAAAATACCCCCGTTGCCTATGTTGACCAATTGAGTTATGGCATTTATTTGTTCACTGCAGACTAGAAATGAGACATGAGTCTGATTCATAGGCAACACAGGGTGGGATTACAGCTGCCCAGAATCCCCCTCAGACCAGGGCTGGTGCAGTGTCTGGGGACAGGCACAAGGTGAGACACCAGAATATCTGCAGGTAGCTCACAGCACTGCCCCCTTCTTTCTTTCCCTGCTACAGTTGACTTTGAATGTAGCAGCAGCATGTGTGTACAGAGCATGGAGCAGCAGTGTGTGTACAGAGCATGGAACAGCAGTCTGTTCAGAGCATGGAGCATCTCTAGGGAACTTAACAGAGCCAGGGATGAGCACAGCCCAGTGCCCTGCTGTGTGAATGCTTCACTTTCCCCTTCATTAGCAAAGTTGGCTGTCCTCATTATTATCTGTATCCAAACTGCTCCTGACCCATTGTCGGTCGGAGAGGAAACTGCATTATGTGTACCCAGCATGATGTCCTATCATATTATGCTGTATTGTGTGTAGCTGAGGGAGACTTTTCGGGACCCCCCCCCCCCCCCCTTCCCCCAACAGACACTCATAAGGTACATAATAAATTATCAGGACTTAACAGTTAGGGGGACATTTCCTGGCATGAAGGATGTACAGACACTCCGAGCAGCATGTACTGTTCAGTGGAGATGTGCAGCGCACAAGTGGGTGGCGTCTGGGAGGGTTGGGGTGAGTATAAAAACAGTGCTCTTCTTCATCCTAGTTTGTCGGTTTACGACACCAGATCATTAAATGTGCCCACTAATGATAACATCTTGATTGTACAATCTTAGCAAATCTATGTAGTATAAACTTCCATTGAATACTTTAGGTAGTCCCTCATATTACATAGAAGTGGTATATGATCGTACAATCAATCATTAGTAGGCACCTTTAACATCAATATGAAAGCGGACCCGAACGCTAGCATAGCACACAATTAAAAGGTTTTTTTTATTACACATATGGTTGCTGAATAAATTCACTGGACTGCTCTGTGCTTTTGTAGCTAAATCGAACTGTCAGTTAGCTCTTATCAGTAGATGCCAATCACAGCTGTGACCTCTGTGTATAGCCACATACACACGTTGGATTTTTCCAAACGACCGGTTGTTTGGTACAGTCGGTCGTTCAGCTGATAGCGCTAAAACCAGCGTTATCAGCTGAATGACCGACTGTACACACGCCCAATTTGACGCCCAAACGACGGGTCGTTTGGAAAAATCCAACGTGTGTATGTACCTTAAGGACTGTGCCTAGACAGCTCTCTACCCTGTGTAAACACAAGCATTTTTTTTTAGGATTTGCTCGGCCTCTGACACAGGAGACCAGGGTTCGAATCTCGGCTCTGCCTGTTCAGTAAGCCAGCACCTATTCAGTAGAAGACCCTGGGCAAGTCTCCCTAATACTGCTACGGCCTATACATCGCGTCCTAGTGGCTGCAGCTCTGGCGCTTTGAGTCCGCCAGGAGAAAAGCGCAATATAAATGTTATTTGTCTTGTCTTGTAAGCCACTGTACAAGGCTTTAGGCCACATTCAAATTGATATTTAAAAAGAAAAGGAAAACTTTCAAGGAAAACTGTCATTTAGACCTCTCTGGCGCTCAGTATGTACAAGTAAAGCACATTTCTGTTTTAGCTCCCCTCAACTAAGCTAACACTATACCATGCAACATGCCCCATACTTTGGCTTGAAGGTCTGCAGCTCCAGGGTCACACAACTTTACCAGACAGCCATGTAAGACAACGTTTGGTTTCACTTTGGTTTTGAGTGGTGTTGTCCCAATGCCTCTCCCTCCCACAACCCCCCAACATCATTGGCTTGTCCCCTTCTCAATTGTGATGCCACAACCACTGCTGCTCCACTTAGTTTATGGGAAGGAGGGAGAGGGGAGAAGAGCTAAACTGTAGAAACTACAGACGCTGTAGGCTTAAAGAGAATCTGTATTGTTAAAATCGCACAAAAGTAAACATACCAGTGCGTTAGGGGACATCTCCTATTACCCCCTGTCATAATTTCGCCGCTCCTCGCCGCATTAAAAGTGGTTAAAAACAGTTTTAAAAAGTTTGTTTATAAACAAACAAAATGGCCACCAAAACAGGAAGTAGGTTGATGTACAGTATGTCCACACATAGAAAATACATTCATACACAAGCAGGCTGTATACAGCTTTCCTTTTGTATCTCAAGAGATCATTATACACAGGCAGTGTGCATACAGGGGCCAGGAGGGGGGAGATGCATCACAGAACCACAACACTGAAGAACTTGGCAGCCTTCCAGACACAGGCTGACAAGTCTGACAAGAGAGAGATAAGTTGATTTATTACAGAGATGGTGATAGTAGAACGTGCTGCAGTAAGCCAGAACACATTAGAATAGCTTTTGGAACTTGTAGGATGATAAAAAACAGGATGCAATTTTTGTTACGGAGTCTCTTTAAAGGGATACTGTAGGGGGGTCGGGGGAAAATGAGTTGAAGTTACCCGGGGCTTCTAATGGTCCCCCGCAGACATCCTGTGCCCGCCCAGCCACTCCCCGATGCTCTGGCCCCGCCTCTGGTTCACTTCTGGAATTTCAGACTTTAAAATCTGAAAATGCCTGCACCTGCGTTGCCGTGTCCTCGCTTCCCCTGATGTCACCATCCTGTGCCTGCGCAGTACGCTCCTGGTGCCATCAGCGGGAGTGAGGACTTGGCAACGCAGGCGCAGTGGTTTTCCGACTTTAAAGTCTGAAATTCCAGAAGTGACCCGGAGGCGGGCCGGAGCATCGGGGAGTGGCTGCGCGGGCACAGGATGTCTGTGGGGGACCATTAGAAGCCCCAGGTAACTTCAACTCATTTTCCCCCGACCCCCCTACAGTATCCCTTTAAAGCTGACCTGAGCTCAGAACTTTCTGCTCTGAAAGATACACAACAGAATAATAACCATAAGAAAGAACAGGTCTGTGTTACAGCTCATACAAATTCCAAAATAAATCTGCAGTGTTTCTATTTCCTTCTTCACAGAAGCCGACCTACTGTTTGCAGCCTGTGCTTTCAAATGAGCTTATTTTCCATCTCTGCCATGGCAGTCAGGTGACACAGCAAGAGATCAAATTACAACTTGTGATTAGACACAGATGAGGGGGAATTAGACAGGCTAAACTCTGTAAATACATACAGGGTGCATTTCTCTAGGTTTTCCTTCTGTCCTGTGCAAGAGTTCAGGTCCACTTGAAAGAAGAACTTTAGCGAAAAGGGGATATAAATAAATCCAAAGCATTGCAAAGTGAGAAGTTCAAGAAGAGAGAGAGATCAAGAAATTATTAAAATTCGGCATGTAATTTTTGAAATCTATAACCACACCCCTCAATGCGATGGTGCTACATGTGCACAGAGGGAGATAATGGTTGCTTGGCAGTTGGAAACAGCTTCCCACAATAAGGTTCACAGACCGGAAACTCTCAGGACCTACCATAGGTCATGACATCACACTGTGGGAGGGGTTTCACCACAATATCAGCCATACAGAGCCACCTGATGATCCGTTTGAGAAAAAGGAATAGATTTCTCATGGGAAAGGAGGTATCAGCTACTGATTGGGATGAAGTTCAATACTTGGTTACAGTTTCTCTTTAAAAATTATTCAGTAAGGCCTGGTGCACACCAAAAACCGCTAGCAGATCCGCAAACTGCTAGCAGATTTTGAAAAGGTTTTTCTTCTTTTTCTGCAGCATTTCACCTAGCAGTTTGCGTTTTTTGTGAAGCAGTTTTGGTGTAGTAGATTTCATATATTGTTACAGTAAAGCTGTTACTGAACAGCTTCTCTAACAAAAACGCCTGCAAAACCGCTCTGAACTGTCGTTTTTCAGAGCGGTTTGCGTTTTTCCTATCCTTAACATTGAGGCAGAAACGCATCCGCAATCCAAAAAATGCCTCACCCCGGGAGTATGCGTTTCTGCAAAACGCCTCCCGCTCTAGTGTGAACCACCCCATTGAGATACATTGACCAAGCGGATCCGCAGCCGCAAGCGGCTGCAGAAACGCTGAAAAGGCCGCTCGGTGTGCACCAGCCCTAAGCATTTATACTATTTCTGAAATTTCCCCCAGCAGCCCATTCTAGTTCCCCCCCCCCCCCCCTGAAGTTCCTGCATTCTGGTACTCTAGAATGCCAAAAACTTCTCCAAACACTTGTAGAATAAAGAGTGGGCTTTTCATAGGCAGTTGGAGAATGCTTCTATCCATTCAGTTATGATGCACAAGCCCAAGAATTATCCTCCTGACGTTTCCCAAACACGATCTCTCAAACTCTGAAAACAAATCCTTATCTGACCCCCTGAGCTTTGTCATTCCCCCTATTGAGAAGTATTGACGAAGACGCTTTGTAAGCCTTCACTATTGTCCAAGTGCTATTTTCAGACTTCACTTGGAACAATGCCTTCTTGACATTTCGCATAACCCAGATTCACAATTTCTCCACACAGTGGGCTTGATTTACTTAAAGTGGATCCGAGATGAAAAACTAAGTAAAACAAGTAACTTGTCTATATATCCTAACTAAAGTTTTTAGATAGTTTACACAGCAAATCTAGCTGCAAACAGCGTCAACAGTAGATAATTATTTCTTCCTGTGATACATGTTCTGTTTGTCACATTACACACAGGCAAGCTGATCTGTATCTCTAGCCCTCAGCCTGTGAAAACTTTACTCCCCTCTCCTCCTCCCTCTTCCCCTCTGCCTCTGAAATCTCTGGCTAGTAACACCTCCTCCTCCTTCTCCTGCCCAGACTGAACTCCCATAAGCCCTTGCTACTAAGGCTCAGAGTGCCAAGGCACTCTGGAGAAGCTGTGGACGAGGCTTGTTTAGTTTATAGGGAATTAGAGTATTAAAGAGAACCCGAGGTGTGTTTAAAGAATGTTATCTGTATACAGAGGCTGGATCTGCCTATACAGCCCAGCCTCTGTTGCTATCCTAAACCCCACTAAGGTCCCCCTGCACTCTGCAATCCCTCATAAATCACAGCCGTGCTGTGTTTACATCTGTAGTGTCAGTCTCAGCTGCTACCCCGCCTCCTGCATAGCTCCGGTCCCTGCCCCCGTCCCTTCCCTCCAATCAGCAGGGAGGGAAGGGATGCAGGCGGGGACTGGAGTTCTGCAGGAGGCGGGGAGAGCAGCAGACTGACACTATAGAGATAAACACAGCCAGCTCTGACAAGCTGCTTGTCAGCAGCGTGGCTGTGATTTATGAGGGATTGCAGAGTGCACGGGGACCTTAGGGGGGTTTGGGATAGCAACAGAGGCTGGGCTGTATAGGCAGATCCAGCCTCTGTACGCAGATAATATTCTTCAAACCCACCTCGGGTTCTCTTTAAAACAAAACAAAGAAAGTATTTGGCTTGAGGAATGCCCTATAAACTATATGAAAGGAACACAATTATGCAATGAGTAAAAGTTTATCTCGGATCCACTTTAAAGGATAACTATTGTGAAAAATTGTAAAATGTATAATGTATGCACAAAAAAATGTACATTTCTCCTAGAGTAAAATGCACTATAAATTTCCTTTGTCTTATGTTGCTGTCACTTATGCTGGGTACACACGATGCGTTTTTTCGGTTTATTTTCCGTCCGATTTCCGATTCAATTTTCTGATCAATTTCCCGCTCAATTCTCTTATTTTTTTTCCTATGCCGCCCATACACGCGCCCCATGTGGTTGCCTAGTAACGTGGCGCATGTGTGACAGCGTTGGGTTGGCAGTGCACCGTCACATGGCTGATTCTGGATCAATTTCAGCATGAAATCGATCAGGAATCGGCCTGTGGTGTATGGGCAGCCGACAGATCTCTCTCATCAGATTTTCTTAGAGAGAGAGATTTGTCTCCTGGTCCATTCTGCCCATCATCGTTAGATGTATGGGAAGCTTAAAGTAAAATAGAGACGATTAAATGTAAACATTCGATACTTAACAGGGGCTTCCTCCAGCCCCATAAACACGTGCGAGTCCCTCGCCATCCTCCCGCGGTCTGCCGTTCAGCCGCAATCAATCCCGGTAATTGCTTCAGTCCCGTCAGCCTGGGGCTTCTGCGCATGCGTGGGAGGTTATCTTCTGCGCATGCGTGGGAGGTTATCTAAAGAACAACTGCCATCTACTTGTTTACTATTTCCCTGCATCAGTGTTTTACTTCAGCTAACCTCTAGAAATATGCCTGAAGAAGGGGACTAGATCCTAGAAAACTTGCATAATTTAACTTTATCAGTTAGCCATTAAAAGGTATTACTTTTACAAGACTTGTTTTTTTTCTACTTACAGTTGATACAAATCCTGCAATAACTCTGCAGTGTGTCTACTTCCTGCTTTCATGGAAGCGGACTTAGGTTTAACATCCTGTGTTTACAAATTAGCTGCTCTGCCGAGGAAGCCAGCTGACACAGCTGAGAGATTACATTACAGTTGTGATTAGTCACAGATCAGGGGGAATTAGACAGGCTAAATTCTCTAAATACATACAGGGTGCATTTCTCTGTGTTTTCCTATGGTCCTGTGCAGGTCCACTTTTAAAGGGATCCATATCTGAAGGAGAAAAAGAAGTTATACATACCTGGGGCTTCTTCTAGCCCCATACGCGCTGATCGGTCCCACGCCGCCATCCAGCGCTGCCCGCAGCTATGAGAACCGGCTCCCCGCTGTTCCGTCAGTCGGAGCCAGTCTAAGCGTAGTAGAGGTGCGCTCTTTGCGTAACTCTGCAGGAGTGTATGGAGAGATACATAGAGGGCGCACTTCTCCTGCATTGCCCGGCTCCGATGATGTCAGCGACTAGAGCCCGTTCTCGTTGTTGTGGGCAGCTCTGGATGGCGGCGTGGGATCGATCAGCGCGTATGGGGCTGGAGGAAGCCCCAGGTATGTATAACTTCTTTTTCATATCACCATCTCTGGTTCCCTTTAAAGGCTCTGATTCATCCAGAATGTGGAATCCGAACTGTGGAGCTAATGCCTGATTCGGAAGACATTTTATAGCGGCCCTGTGCATGCCACTGCAATAGTACAGACACTAATCTGCTAACCTTTGTGCAATCCTTGCATTATTTTTATTTGCACCTTGTGGGTGTTACTAATGTTTAAAACCTTTGAGAACAATTTAAAAAAAAGTACCTGTGTGCAAATGGGCTAAATAGAACTACCGTAAATATTTTTTGTATAATTTTTGTACTGTATTAGTTATGAGATTTCAACAGTGTTTTTATCCCAATTAACCACTTCCATACCATGAAATTGTGTGCTGATCTGTGCTGCGTGGGCTCTCCAGCCCACAGCACAGATCAGCTAGCAGCCAGGGCGATCAGACTTCCCCCCCTTTTTTCCCCACTAGGGGGATGTCCTGCTGGGGGGGTCTGATCGCCGCCGGCTGCTTGCGCTTGCGGGGGGGGGGAGCTCTTCAAAGCCCCCCTCCGCAGCGCTTCCTGGCCTCCTTCCCCTTCCCTTCCTCTCCCTCCCCCTGTGAGCGGCGCAGGACGGATCGCCTGATGGGATAGGCTTTATCCTATCAGATGCCGGCGATCCCCGGCCAATCAGAGGCCGGGGATCGCCGATCTCCTCTACGGCGCTGCTGCGCAGCAGCGCCGTATACATGTAAACACCGGGGAAGATCTTCCCCGTGTGTTTACATTTACCCTGCGAGCCGCCGATCGGCTCGCAGGGTGTTCACGGAGACACCCTCCGTGAACTGACATGGAACCATGGTATACACTTCAGGATTCAGGGGCGTATATATACGCACCGAGAATCCGGAAGTGGTTAAATATGTTGCAGAATTTGTTGCACATTACTCCAAGTCACAGTCCAAGTGATACAGTATTTGTATAGATAGTTCTCCACAGAAATGATGTCAGTCTACACAGTGATCACTTTAATAGAGATGTATCATTATTGTTGCAGAAACAAGTCTGCACCTAGTGAGGACAATTTGTTAGGGCGTAACCCGCTAATCAGCAAAGTTTTAGGATAAGCATGGGCAAAGTGCCCAGGTACCCTATCCGTGGAAGCAGGAGCCAAAATGAAGTGCCAGCTTCTGCTTTCTGCCCTGTTTGATGTTTTACACAGCATGAAGGAAAAATGAACCTACCACAGACATGGGGGTGTATCACCTGTTTGCTAGAACGAGATCAGGCTTTCTCAACCAGGGTTCCTAGAGTACTTTGTATTGGTTCCTTGGCATTTTCCCCCTCGTGGGGGAAGTATAATAGAGCACATTGCAATAGAAGTATCAGAATAATAATAAGTACATTAATGAAAAGCACTAGAATAAGAAGACAGTATAATAAAGGGAAGTGTATTAGGGGGTAGTGAAATAAACAGCCACACCTACTTTTAAAGACCATGCCTCCTGCAAAATAAGTGCAGGGGTTCCTCGAGATCCACAAATTATTTGCAGGGGTTCCTCCCGGGTAAAAAGGTTGAGAAAGGCTGCTGTAGAGCATCCCCAACATGGATAGATCAGCCTGACCAATTCTGGGGGTGAATTTTATTCTCCCAGGACTGCAATAAAAACATTTTATTGGTGACAGATGACCATGTGGTGGACATTACAGCACACAGATAAGTGGTGCAACAGACCTCTGAACCTATGTTGGCCATATTTATTTCCTTTTAAAGAACAAGCGACACCCATGCTATCCTAGAAATAAAAAACACATATATAAGTAGATAAATACTAGTTCTACTTACATAACAGATGTATTGTACTATCCACGTAACGATTCGTGTGAATTTTATAAAGGAAAAGCAGAGAATCCTACTCTAGGCAGTGGCCATCTTGGCAAGCTAATGCTGACATCATATCCTCCCTGACTCGTTTTCCCCCCTCCCTTCTCTTGCTCATTGTGTATTTATTAGCTGCCCTCCTCCCAGAGTCTTTTTTTTATGTACACATCCAATCACCAAGTCACCTCAGCCTTGCTTGTAAACACAAATGATCAGCTAGGCAGGGAAATAAATGGAAGAGGAGGAATACATTATAGATAAAAAGAACTCCCAGCATTCAACTGTTTGGCACTAGGGCCAGTGCTCCTAAAGTATGTGATAACTCCAAACCATAACAGCAGAAAAAGTTTTGAATGCAGGATTAGCATCTTTATCACTTAATACACTCAGACCAGTTGCTGTTGAAATTTGATTTTTATGGTGACAATACCGCTTTAAAGACTACTAGTTACCTGACTGTCATGCTGATCCTCTGCCTCTAATACTTTTAGCCATAGACCTTGAACAAACATGCAGCAGATAAGGTGTTTCTGACAAAAACCTGATCAGGTTAGCTGTTCAGTGGTTCTGGGTCAGTCCGACCTCCTTGGGTATTCTGTTGCAAAGGGAGGGGATGATTGAATTACATTCAGGTCACAGTGTCCTAATCTTATTAAAAAAGGAAGTGTCCTGTTATTTACATGCTGGCACTACACAGTTCCTACAGTTTGGCAAAAGCAACCAGACCAGGTAAAAAGAAAAAAAGATGGACATGTAGGGGACCTTTGTAGTTCCACAGCAGCTTTTTGTGTTTTCAGATTGCGCTGAGCTATTTCTGCATATAGCGACCTATTTTAGAAACTAAAAGGGTTTACATATATTTTTTTTGTGAAGTGGGGGGTTTTGGTGCTTAGCGACGAGCACTGAAACTAGACACCGTTACAGCAGTAAGGCTGCGTCCACACTAGGTCAGGAAACGTATCCGTGGCTGCGTTTTTCAAACCTGATGAAAAACGGAGTCCCGGATACTAATGTTTAAAATAGCAGCCAGCCTCACCCAAGTAAAAAACGGATCTGTCTGCGTTTGCGGGGACCCGTTTTCGAAACCTGAACGGAAGGTCCGGACCTGCTGCATTTTCACGCAACGGATCAGGACCACGGATACACGCAGGGGTAGTGAAAAGCAATGAGAAAACGCATCTCCAGCTCCACAGGCAAAAAACTGATGTGAAAACGGATAGCCTGAGCTTTATGATTGGCCCAAAAAAATCCTCCCACTCCTTCCTAATGATAGAGACGTTTTCTGTCAGGAAAAAACTGAACGGAAACTGATGCAAAACTGATGCACCTTCATCAGTTTGCAGTACGGATATACTTCCCCTAATCTTCCCCTGATCCGGACTGCAGTGTCCGTCCTGCAACTGTGTCTAGTGTGGACCTAGCCTTAAGCTATAGGGGCACGTAAGGATAATTTGGAGTTCCACTGATTGCCGGTGGGGGAAAAGTATTTAACGCAACTGGGAATTTCACTCACCTTGTGCCCCACCCACCGGCGGTGTAACTATACATACACATTTTTGGGGCACTGTTTTTTGGCATTTTTTTTCATTTATAGATGTTGCAACTCCCTTTACATCTTCTCCAGGCACCTTTTTTTCTGTTATCTTCTATGTACAGATTAAAAAAAAGTTATATTTTAGTATTTTTGTTGTTTTTTACTTGACCCTTTATGATAAACAGAGGATCGTGAATGATACCTTCAACAGGACCCATTTACATGGGAAGGGGTGGATATCTAGGGATATTCATACTGTACTTAAAGGGACTTCCAGGCTACACTGTAAAGGTGGCCATACACTTATAGATTTGCAGCAGATTCGACCATCAGGCAGGCATTTCTGTCAGATGCCTGTCAGGTTGAATCTGACAGGAATCTATCTGATGTGTGCCACACACACTAAGAACAGATTTCCAATACATTTCATAATGCTTTCTGATCGTTCGATTCTATAGAATCGATCGATCAATGGTTGAAATTGACCAATGTAGGGGCCCCTTAAGCCCCCCCAAACTGTCACTCCGATCTCCCCAGTACTGGATGGACAATGGTGATCTGCAGAGAGAATATTTAAAGTAGACCTGAACTCATGCAGGGGACACAAGGAAAACACAGAGTAATCCACCCTGATTGTGTTTAGAGCGAAGAGCCGGTCTAATTCCCCCCTCATCCGTGACTAATCACAACTGTAACTTGAGTTCTTAGCTGTGTCAGCACAAGAATCTCGGCAGCCTCAGCTAATTTGTAAACACAGGATGTTAACCCTTTGTCTGCTTCCATGAAAGCAGGAAGTCGACAAACTGCAGATTTATTGCTGGATTTGTATCAGCTGTAACAAATGGATGTTTTTCTTTCTGAGTTCAGGTCCGCTTTAACAGACCATCCCTGCATACACAAAAAGCCCCGCCTCCATGGTTTGTAATCTAGAGAGGCTAGGAAGCATTTAGTGAGATAACACGTATAGTTTTTGTTAGTTAACGTGGGACTGTCGGTTTATGTTAGTGAATTGCCCTCCTATATGTGTGGCAAGCCTATGCATGTCCCTCCACCAGTCTGATGTCCTCAGTCTATTGGTGTCCTGTCTGGCTGTATGAACTACAATGTACACAAGGTGTAATGCTGCTACAGAACACTAGAGGGGGGAATTTACCAAAGAAGCCAGAAGAACTTATAACATGCTCATCCTCTCTTGTGTTACATTACATTACAATTATATTATACACAGAAACAACAATCTTTTACAGAATCTAAGTCATACATGTCAAACTCCAGCCCGCGGGCCAAATCTGGCCCTCGGAGCCATCAGATTTGGCCCTCGGGTGGTTTCCCCACTTTGCATTATGTTTGGCCCACTCTAGACCACCAGAGAAGTTATATTGGAGGGTAAAGCCTAGATCAGGAGGGAAGCCATATGGGGAGGGGGACAGCACTAAATACTAGGGAATTGTATAGAAGAGGGAAGGGGGGCACTAGACACCAGGGAACCCTATAAGGGAAAGGGGGGGGGCACTAAACACCAGGAAACTGTATAGGGAAGGGAGGACCACTTAACATCAGGGAATTGTATAGGGGATGGAGAGGTGCTATTAGACACCAGGGAACTGTATAAGGGAGAGGGGTGGCCGCTAGATATAGAGTTCAGGCCCTGAATTGGTCCCAGAGCTTAATTTCAGCCCACTTTGTATTTGAGTTTGACACCCCTGATCTAAAGGCTCAATTAAATTGCAAAGAATCTCCATTCATCCTTTTTAGCAGATTTCACACTATGGCAGAATGATACCATATGCGTATTACACGCATGTGCTATAAAAGTGCCCATTAATGGTACTATTTTTTTTCACTAAATGCGATCTTTAGATGCGTTTTTTTTACAATTGAAAATAATCGGTAAGGTAATTATCTGTTGTTCACTCACTCCCGCTGATGGCACCAGGAGCGTACTGTGCAGGCCCAGTACAGTCTGTGCCTGCGCCGTGCGCTCCTGGTGACATCAGGGGAAGCGTGGACACGGCAACGCAGGTGCAGTGGTTTTCAGACTTTAAAGTCTGAAATTCCAGAAGTGAACCGGAGGCGGGGCCGGAGCATTGGGGAGTGGCTGCCCGGGCACAGGATGCCTGCGGGGGACCATTAGAAGCCCCGGGTAACTTCAACTCATTTTCCCCCGACCCCCCTACAGTATCCCTTTAAAGCATGTCAGTTTATTGGCTGCAGTAAAATGCAGGACATAGTATGAAGGAAGGTGAAAGCAGTCAGCTCTCTATACAGGGATTTCTTTACAATGTTATTATGGTCACTTCAGGTTCGTGTGAATAAATCCAAATGTTTTATCAGCAGGTGTGAAGGGGCCCATACACTGGTCGATTTCAGCCATCGATCGATTCTATAGAATCAATGGGAAATCGATTCTATTAAATCTATTGATCGATTTGCAGCCGATTTCGTTCGATTTTATCTATCTGACAGGATGGAAAATCTAGGTCAATCTGTTGCTGGCAGCAGATCGATGGCCCGTAGAGTTGCATTGGATCAAATGATCCAATAATGCATTAAGATCGATTTCCAATAGATTTCATTTTGAAATCTATTGGAAATCTGTTCCTAGTGTGTGGCACACATCAGATTCCTGTCAGTTTCGACTTGACAGGCATCTGACATAAATCTATCTGATGGTCGAATCTGCTGCAAATCTATAAGTTGCAGAATAACTATTCACCTGCAAGTATCTGATTGACCTCAGTTGCAGACAGATTTCACCTTTAGCACACGCAAATTGTTCAAAAAGAAATGGGATTTGTTTACCACATATACTGTAATTGTTCATTTTTCATCCAAATCTATATATACAGTATTGTGCCATGCTTGCTTATCTTTTACCATCAGCTCTCCACATGTATTCCCTTGTGATGTAACCTCATTTCAGGGCTTCCATGAAAAGTACACGGTGCTGTTTACTAAACTGAACTCTATCTGTCACTTGTGTACAAGAAGGAGGTCTGGGTCACACAGTACACAAGATTATCCCCTTAGACCATGGGTCAGGGACCTTTTTGGCAGAGAGAGCCATAAATTCCACATATTTTAAAATGTAATTGTGTTAAAGCCATACAATATGTTTCAAACTGAGGCAGTGCGTATGCGCAGCAGCAGGCTCACGTCCTTGTTGCCATGGTGATGTGTATACAGTTGATACGCCGAGCAGCAGAAGTGTCAGACATGTCTTCAGCTTCTCTTGGGTTTCAGCAACATCAGCAATTTCCCAGACAGGCGAAATACCGACTAACAGCTTGTACAATTAGCTAGCTGACTTGGAGGTTGATTCACATTGTAGGATGAGATCCCCGCACTTTGACCCAATAGGTTGCCTGTCAAGTGACAGGCAGCTTATTGGGCCAATCAAAGTGAGGGGATCTTGTTCCACACAGTCACAGGACCTGACAGGATCCAGAGTTGGACAGTTGGAGCAGCTGTTCGTCATTTAAAACGCCTATAGTTTGAACTGAGCCATTGGGAAACATGGCCATTACATTGAAAATCAGTTGACCTTTCGGTTATAACTGAGAGCAACTGATTAAAGGACCACTGTCGCGAAAATCTTAACTACCTGAAGACTGCGTCACGCTAATGGGCGTGACCACGGCGGCGGCCCCAGGACCGCCTAACACCAATTGGCGTCAAGTCCTGGGGCTGGCTTTTGCAGGAGATCACACGTGCTGATCCGCCTTCAGTCTCTCAGCAGCGATCGCCGCTCGGAGACTGTTAGACAGCGAAACCGCAGTCTAATTAGGCTGTACAGCGCTGTACTGGGGACAGCCGTGTGACACGGCTTTCCCTGGGGGATACGGGAGCGATCGGCAATGATAATTCAGGGGAGGTAGGGAGGGTGAGTGGCAAAAAAAAAAAAATAGCACAATTTAACAAAATATTTATAAAAAATAAACAAACACACCTGGGGGGCGGGCCATCTGACCCAACCAACAGAGAGCTCTGTTGGTGGGAAAAAAAAGGGGGGGGGGGGGGGGTTGGGGGGGATCACTTGTGTGCTGTGTTGTGCGGCCCTGCAGCGAGGCCTTAAAGCTGCAGTGGCCCTTTTTAAGAAAAAAGGCCTGGTCTTTAGGGGAGTTTAACACTGCGGTCCTCAAGTGGTTAAGCTGTAAAATATATGTAAACATATACAGATAAGAAGTGCATTTCCCTCGGTGCCATACATTGAGCCATACATTACTTTTCTGGTATGTTGCTGTCACTTACAATAAGCAATAGAAATCTGACAGAACTGACAGGTTTTCGACTAGCCCATCTCCTCATGGGGAATTCTCAAGGATTTCTTTTTTTTCAAAAGCACTTAGGAAGGTAGTTGCTCCGGTCCAAACAGGGAGGCTGGCCAGCATCTTTGTACAAATCTTTTTCAGGGAGTGTCTTTATAAAAAATAAAGGCCATGCTGAGAATTCCCTATGAAGAGATGGACTAGTCCAAAACCTGTCGCTTCTGTCAGATTTCTACTACTTACTGTAAGTGACAGCAACATAGGAGAAAAGTATGGCTTGTTTTACTCAGAAACAAATGTACTTCTTATTTGTATATGTTTAAATGCATTTTAAATTTTAAGATTTTCATGACAGTGGTCTTTTAAGTGTCAATGGGGCCTGAGCTTCATACCGCACAGCTAGACATAGCAGCTAATGCAGTAAGGGCAGCACGGTGGCGTAGTGGTTGGCGCTCTCGCCTTGCAGCGCTGGATCCCTGGTTTGAATCTCAGCCAAGGCACTTTCTGCACTATATGTATGTTCTCCCCGTGTCTGCGTGGGTTTCCTCCGGGCACTCTGGTTTCTTCTGACATCCCCAAAAAAACAGCTGACATGATGCCAGTTTCCTGGCAGCCATGCTGATCCCTTTAACTGCAGTAGTGTCTGAATCACACACCTGAAACGAGCATTTCTGAGAAAAGATCTTATCTGCATGCTTGTTCAGGGTCTATGGCTAAAAGTATGAGGCAGAGGATCAGTAGGACAGCCAGGCAATCTGCATTGTTTAGAAGGAAATAAACGTCAGCCTCCATATCCCTCTCACCTCAGACTTCCATTAAAGTGGACCTGAACTCAAAACTTCCTCTCTGCTCTAAAAAAAATAAAAATAAAAAACTAAACAACATAATTATCTTTAAAGAAAAAACATTTATTTGTTACAGCTGATACAAATCCTGCAATAAATCTGCAGTGTTTCTACTTACTGCTTTCATGGACAAAGACATAGTTAACATCCTGCGTTTACCAATTAGCTGCTCTGCCGTGGCAGTCAGCTGACACAGCTGAGAGATCAAATTACACTTATGATTAGTCACAGTATGGTGGGGGTTAGACAGGCTAAAAATAAAAATGGGGTGCCTTTCTCTCTGTTTCCTGTCTGTCCTGTGCAAGAGTTCAGGTTCCCATTAATGAAGTTTCCCTTTCTATAGCAGAACATGAATGTTTCTGAAATGAGATTGTATCCCTCTTGGATCCTTTTTCCTTGGTAAATCACCCTGCAGCTGTGTGTGAAATAAGCCATGCCATGTCATTGCTAGAATAGTATGCATGTGTTACCATTGGGAATACAATCGCTGTGCTCTGCCGGTCGGACGAGCTCTCCCCCTCTGATCCCTTGTAATTTATGCTGTCACAGGCCTTCAGCAGAAGAAAACGGTCGCCGTTGAAGCCCTCCAAGTTTGCTGTCTACTTCTGCCACCAGAAAATCGCAGGAAGCTGCAGCTGCTAATGAGGATGATGGCAAGGATAAGCCTGAACCGGGAGATGCCACCTCTGCGCGACAGCACAGGGAACCGCGCGCTGGTATGTTATTAAAGAGGCTGACGATAATTGGACCTCCTTGACTGCTGAGCTCAGCACTACAGGTGTCTTCGCTCTCAGGGGACAGTTTTATCTGCCTAATAAAAGATTGCCGCGCCGCTGCTTGCTTTTGTTGCACATCGTGTATTTTCTTCCCAAGGATATTCGAGCCATCAGATTCACGCTGTGCTTGACATGAGAGAGGGAGAGCATGGATTAGGAAATGTAAAATTTATAGCTAGACACAGAGAGCACGCAAATATTTTTGTTCTAATACCTAACAGGCAGAGCACTGATCAGCAGTTTTTACATCTATACTGGTTGACTACAAAGAGAACCCGTTTCACCTGTCTTGAACCTAAGTGAAAAATATAGCTCTCATACTCCAGGTACCTCACCGATACTTGGACAGATTGCGCACATTCGAATTGAATTCACAGACAATAGACAGACAATTCACAGATATTTCCCGATGACTATACTAATACCTGGTACATACATCCAATTTTGATTGCCCAATTTTACCAACTCCACGAGGTATAAACACAATGGGCTTGATTCACAAAGCGGTGCTAACCTACTTAGCACGTCTAAAGTCTTAAGGCGCGCTAACCAGGGTGCTAAGTAGGTTAGCACCGGTTTTCTCAATTGAGAAATCCGGTGCTAACCTACTTAGCACCCTGGTTAGCACATCTAAAGACTTTAGACGTGCTAAGTAGGTTAGCACCGCTTTGTGAATCAAGCCCTATATGTTCATAGCATTCAAAATCTGTTGGCTGACATACAACTCGAAAAATTTGAAACTTTTTTTTAATTCTAATGGCCTGAGATTTTAGTCTTCTCATAGCTGTAATGTTGCATTGTCTGATACAGTCTTTCAGTGTCCCAGAAGCTAAACTATATGAACTATTGACCTTTTATCTATCCCCTGCACTCAGAAACTGTTCTCTTCTAGACAAGACTTTTATGGCTATAATTCCTTATTGGTGAGGGTTACCCTATAGTCTGACTGAAGAGAGCCTATCACTTGCATACCTGATGTGTAACCCTTTCTAGTAGAAAAAGAAAGGAGCACTGCATAGTTATTTGTATGCTTAGAACTGTACACACACGTCTATCTCCTCATGCCACATGTCACCTCAGGTAGCCTTTAAAAGCAATGCCATTTATTATTCCTCAGATCGCCTTTATGTATTGTGGTCTTACGCCCTATTGTGTGTTGTTGTGATCAGATGGTTCAGACCTTCTCCCGATGTATCCTTCGCTCTAAAGAAGAGGTGGACCTGGGGGAACTTCTCTCCACCCAACTGGTGACGTTCATGATGGACAATTTTCAGGACATCTTGAATGTTCCATCATCGTTGAAGACCTCGGTGGAAGACTACATCACACACCAGAGAAGAGTACAGGTACTGTGCTCTGTATTCCAGATATTGCCTAGCTTCTCAAAAGTCCTATCTGTTCACTAGTGTGCCATTGCTCACATGTGGTCTGAGGGCCATGTCACGGGGAGTACTTACCTCGGAAGGGGGAAGCCTCTGGATCCTAATGAGGCTTCCCCTGACCTCCTCTGTCTTTCTGTTCCAGTGCTGTCAGCTGCCGAAGATCCTTCCCGGGCTCCAGGATCGACACAATCCTGTGTGAGCCTCATGCAGGTGCAGTAGCTGCCTTTGTCAGGCTCAGGATGATTGTATAGCTGAGCCCGATCAGATCCGTTCTACTGCCCCTGTCCAAGGCCAACATAGGATTGTTTTGATCCTGGAGCCCGGCAGGATCTTCATCGACTGACAGTGCTGGGACATAAGAGGACAGGGGAAGCCTCATTAGGATTCAGAGGCTTCCCCCTCCCGAGGTAAGTACCACCCTGGGGCACTTTTTCTTACAGATCATCTTTAAGGTGCCCATACACAACTTGATGTTGCAAGCCGATCAACCTCCTGATAATTTTATTGAATCGGAGAAAAATGAGTGCCTCGGAACTCCCTTAAAGGATACCCCAACTGAAATGTGACATGATGAGATAGACATGTGTATGTACAGTGCCTAGTACACAAATAACTATGCTGTGTTCCTTTTTTTCTTTCTCTGCCTGAAAGAGTTAAATATAAGGTATGCAAGTGGCTGACTCAGTCCTGACTCAGACAGGAAGTGACTACAGTGTGACCCTCACTGATAAGAAATTACAACTATAAAACACTTTTCTAGCAGAAAATGGCTTCTGAGAGCAAGAAAGAGATAAAAAAAAGGGGAATTTCTTATCAGTGAGGGTCACACTGTAGTCACTTCCTGTCTGAGTCAGGACTGAGTCAGCCACTTACATACCTGATATTTAACTCTTTCAGGCAGAGAAAGAAAAAAAGGAACACAGCCTAGTTATTTGTGTACTAGGCACTGTACATACACATGTCTATCTCATTATGTCACATTTCAGTTGGGGTATCCTTTAATGGGCATGACCAATCGTTTCTGATTACCTCAGAAACGATTGATCGGCCGTGGAATGATATCAATAATGGGCACTTTAAAGAGAATCTGTATTGTTAAAATCACACAAAAGTAAACATACCAGTGTGTTAGGGGACATCTATTACCGTTAGGGGACATCTATTACCCTCTGTCACAATTTCGCCGCTCCCCGCCGCATTAGAAGTAGCCAAAAACAGTTTAAAAAAGTTTGTTTGTAAACAAACAAAATGGCCACCAAAACAGGAAGTAGGTTAATGTACAATATGTCCACACATAGAAAATACATCCATACACAAGCAGGCTGTATACACCCTTCCTTTTGAATCTCAAGAGATCATTTGTGTGTTTCTTTCCCCCTGCAGTTCACTGAGGAGTTACAAGCGGATTGTTTCTTCTTGCAGACAGCTCTGCCAGGTTGTCTGTAATTCTGCAGTATGTGACTCATCAGTATGTGAGCAGAGAAAAGCTGGCTAATGTAAATAACACAGGCACACAGGGGAGTGTGCATAGAGGGGGCATGCATAGCAGATTACACTGAAGAGTTGGCAGCCTTCCAGACACAGGACGACAAGTCCGACAGGGGAAAGATAAGTGATTTATTAAAGAGATGGTGATAGAAAGTGCTGCAGTAAGCCAGAACACATTATAATAGGTTTAGGAACCTGCAGGATGGTAGAAAACACAATGACATTTTTGTTACAGAGTCCCTTTAATGCTAGGTACAGACCATACAATTTTCTGGCAGATTTACCTACCAGAACAATTTTTTCCAACATGTCTGACCTGATGTTCAATTGATTTTCCGATCGATTTCCGTTCACTTCTATAGAAATAAATTGGAAAATTGATCGAAATTCAGATCAGACATGTTTAAAAAAAAAAAAATCAATCTGGCATGGAAATCTGCTAGAAAACTGTATGGTGAGTACCTAGCATATGAGTCTGGAAGAGGGGAGAGGAGCTGATGAAGGGTTGGAAAGAGAAAAAGAAAACAGAAGACAGAAAAGAGTGTGTGGGTGTGAGTCCCCTCTACTACCTGCTTGTTTTCACACAGCACTTCAGCTGTCTCTTCTTTCTCCCCAGCCTTCAGAAACTCCACAAATGCAGGGAATCCCAGTGCTGTGTGTGTAACCTGGAGACTACATTTCATTTCTGCAGTATTGGGGTCTCCATGATTTAACACTCGTCAGGCAGCTACTGAACTTTAATTCCAGGAGCGAACAAAACATAGTACATCAAATCTTAGTATCATCTTTAATACAGTGTGACAGCTGGTAGGAAGGTGATAAGGAGTTTTCAAAAGTTGAGTTACCTTATCTGAATGAGGAAGCACACGCTGCTCAGCACAGAAGCAGCAGCCACAGCAAAGAGACTCTCACTCTCCTGTCGGCTCCTCCCTCTCCACGAGTCCTCACCAGCCAGCGTGTGGGGAGAAAAACAGCTTGCAGCACTTACTGATGATTGGCCGGCAGTGCCCGGCGGCCAGCCAATACAAGGAGAGAGAGAGCTGAGTGACAGATTTACCGGCAAATGACGTGCCGGTACAAACATAATTCCGGCACCAGCTTCATAGACTATTTATCCGGTCGTGCCGGCCAGATACCGGCTGGGTGGCAACCCTAGAAGTGGGTGTTGGAGGGTTTTTGAAGAACTGACTTCCTGAACTGGAAAAATAGCCAGTGAAGCACACGTGTTTGGACAGGTGTATGGCTGCAGGAAAGCACAGCAGTACAGAAAACGTTGTGCTAAAACCAATAGTTAAAATTTACGCCAAACAAAGAGGGTTCTCAAACTTGGGTATCTTCGGTTCTGGCTTTAGGTGGAACTGTTTTATGCCTACATGTTTTGTCTCTGAGCAGTATGGCTATAACAAATCTAAAACAACTCATTACCTTTCCATCTTTTAGATTAAGTATCCTGGGGCAGACATGGATGCCACGCTACATCCCACCTTCCTCCAGCCCCAACCACCAAAGCACCAGTATGAATTTGAAAAGCTCAGACCTCAGGATCCAGCAAAAATTGTCTTGGAGGATATTATAAAAAACAAAGATATGTCTTCCAAAGAGAAGAAGAAGAAACTGAAGCAGGTAAAAATTATTTGATAGTTCTGTACTTCCTTGGTGATATTACAGGTTTGCCTCATGTCCCACAGGTGACTCACCACAGGTAGTAGCTGTGAAGGGAACTTTAAAGAGATACTTAAGCCAGGGTAAAAAAACCAAACTATTTTACTCACTCCAGGCTTCTACCAGCCCCTTGCAGCCATCCCGTGTCCTCGCAGTCACTCACGGATCCTCATGTCCCCCGCCGCCAGCTAGTTTTGTTTTCGCTGACAGGCTTACTGCGCTTGTGCAGGCCTAGCCATGCGTGTGCTTCTTCACATTCCCGTCCTCAATATCGTCCTGCGCAGAAGGCTACGTGCGGCTGGGCCTGTTGGTGAAGCGAAACTAGCTGGCGGCACGGGACTGGAGGATCCATGTGGGAACGTGGGGGGCTGGTAGAAGCCCCAGGTGAGTAAAATTGATTTTTTTTTCTCCCTGGCTTAGGAATCCCTTTATTCAATAAAAACAAATCCTCTGGGGTGATATTTACCATGGGAGGGGGAAGCCTCTGGATCCGTATGAGGCTTCCCCTGTCCTCTCCAGCTTTGGAGATCCAGCGCTGGCAGCCCCTGAACGATACACACAGCAATATTTACAACCTGGGAAGAGCGGACCCGATCAGGCTATTTCCGCCGGAGCCTGAGGGGAAGCTTGTACTATGCCAGCATAGCGTAAGTGGTAAATATTGCCAGGAGCTGCAGTCCCTTACTGCGGTTGCACGCACCGCTGACAAGATCCCAAAGGATGAAGAGGATGGGGAAAGCCTCGTTAGGATTCAGAGGCTTTCCCCTCTCACAGTAAGTACCCCGTAGGGGCACCTTTTTTTTTTCATTACAGGTTCACTTTAACTGACGATAGGATAGACCTGTATGTACAGCGGTAAGCATATAAAAAAACTAGGTAGTGTTCCTTCTTTTTCTGAAAGAATTATCAGCTATGCAACTGACAGTTTCTCTCCAGTCGGGGCCGTAGTGTAACCGTCACTGATAAGGAATTATAGACATAAAACCCTTTCCTTGCAGAGAACTGGGCTTCTGAGAGCAGGGGATATTTTACATTACATATTTTAGCTTTCTGGGACACAAAAACACTGTTATAGAGCAAAGACAAAACAATAAATCAACTTTATACTTTTTTAAACATAACATAAAACTATGGGATGTCTTAAAAAAGCCATTGGTAGAATGCATACAATAATGCTGTAGCTGAGCAAAATATCTATATTCAACTTTTCCCTGCAGTGTTGCCCTAATGGTCAAGCCACGATCATTACAGAAGACACGACTATTTGGGTGTGTACACACCCTAAAGTAAACCTTAAAGCAGAGTTCCCCAACATACATTTCTGATCTTACTCAGAGATACACACCAAGTCGCTCACTCCGCTCCTCCAATGAACTTCGCCTGACCGTCCCCCGCATCACCCAGTCCCATGCACGCCTCCAGGACTTCTCAAGAGCTGCTCCAACACTATGTAACTCCCTACCTCCACCCGTTAGGGCAGCCCCCTCCTTCAACACCTTCAAGAAGGCCCGCAAAACTCACTTTTTCACTCTGGCCTACCACCCCTCACAATTGCTCTAAACCCACAGCTGAACTCTGGTCTTCCTACCTCTCGTGTCCCTACCTCTCCCTCTAGATTGTAAGCCTTTGGGCAGGGTCCTCCTCCTTTTGTGTTCTACCTGATCATGCACCTCCATTACTGTGCACCCATGCTATGCATTTGAGTGAACCTAACTTGCCTAATCTCCATGCTCCCCTCCAGTGACTGACTAAGCACTACCTTGTACTCATACTGTGCTGTGTGATCTGGTTTTCTTGTATTCCTGTATTGTCATATTGCTGTATGTCACCCCTAAATATTGTCTATAACCTAAATTAATGTCCAGCGCTGCGTAATATGTTGGCGCTTTATAAATACAATAAATAATAATAATAACCCTGTCCTCGTGGCCCACCAACAGTACATGTTTTGCAGAAAACCACAAACATGCACAGGTAAGGTAATTAGTGTCTCAGCAGAGCTCATTAACCCTCTGGGCGATAATCCCGAGCTGAGCTCGGGGTATGCCGCCGCAGAGGATTTCTCAGGCCCTGGTGGGCCGATTTGCATAATTTTTTTTGTTGCACGCAGCTAGCACTTTGCTAGCTGCGTGTATATACCGATCGCCGCCGCTCCGTGCTGATTTGCCGCTACCCGCCGTGCTGCGCGCCCCCCCCCCCCCAGACCCTGTGCGCAGCCGGGCCAATCAGTGCTAGGCAGCGCTAAGGGGTGGATCGGGACTCTCTATGACGTCATCCCGATCGTCGCCATGGCGACGGGGGGAGCCAAACAGGAAATCCCGTTCCTGTTTGCTTTGATCGTCGGAGTCAATCGGAGGGGGTGGGGGGATGCCGCTGCATAGCGGCTATCATGTAGCTAGCGCTAGGCTAGCTACATGATTTAAAAAAAGAAGTGCTGCGCCGCCCCCTGGCGATATTATTGTATCGCCCAGGAGGTGGTTAACTACCTCTGTGGATTTCCACAAAACATGCACTGTTGGTGGGCTTTGAGGACAGGTTTGGGGAACTCTGCCTTAAAGGAAACCAGAGACAAACGCTTATAACAGTTTTATACATACCTGGGGCTTCCTCCAGCCTCCTTTGCAACGATCCCTCCTATGTCTTCCTCAACCTTCTCCTGGTCCCTGTAGAAGCCCTGTAAGCTTGGCGAGTCAGCTCCCAGCCACGGGAAGGGGGGCGCAAACGCACTGCGCATGTGGCGACTGTCCAAACTTACGGGGCTTCTACAGAGGAAGACATTGTGGGAACGATTGTCTCTGGTACAGTTTGAGTGGGAAAAGTTAAGCTTTGTGGACTTTGCCGGGGCTGACAGCGGCATACAGGAGAAAACCAGGAGGACACAGAGGGAACTCCGATATTACGGGGGAGATGGCAAAAGCCCTAGGTAAGTAGAGCTTAACTACCAGCTTCCACCATCCCAAGGTTAGGGAAGTCGAAGCCTAGTAATGTTTCCACCTGTGTTTTTAGGGTTATCCCAACTACCACCAGCAATAAAAAAAACATCTTCTCACTAACAGAGTCTGGGACATTTCCACCGCAAGCTCTGCTGCGTCCTTCAAGCACAAGTTTGTTAGTCTGTATAACACTTGCCTAGGTTAACGTCTTGCATAGTGAAATGTTTCTCTTCAGTTTCAGAGATGTCACCCCCAAATCTACAGGGAGCGGCTCCCCACCCCAGAGAGTGAAGCTGCGGTATTCCCAGAAAAACAAACCCTAAAATCTCAGCTCTCGTTCTTCACCCTGAAGAGGCCATTCCAGTCCTTTCAGAGGACCCGGAGCTTCCGCATGTAACCAGACATTCTCAGGCCCACGTCACAATCACTGCGGTTAGTTTACAATTTCCTGCAGAACTACTGACTGCAGGCAGTTAAGAGGCAGAACTACTGACGCTGCAGAACTACTGACGCTGTAGAACTGCTGACGCTGTGTTAAGAGGCAGAACCACTGACGCTGCAGAACTACTGTTGCTGCTTTAAGATGCAGAGCTACTGTCGCTGCTTTAAGACGCAGAACTACTTTCGCTGCTTTAAGACACGAGATATTCATTAACATTTGTTATCAGTATTTCTGTGAATATCACCACTAAGTAGGTCAATTTTTAACCTGAACTTGGAGGTTTTTAAGCACACGGAACATTTCATGTTTTTTAATAATGATTAGCCTGTGGATTTTGGCTACTGAATTTATGGAGACTACTTGAAACACACTGGAAGGACCATTTCAACGTTTCCTACGTCCTGAAACGCTTCTCCTAGCTTTGTATATACTTGAATGTCTTCAATACACTGTATTGTCTCTTTCGGAGAATCCTTGTAGCGAGCGATCTACATATCCATTTTTAACAAAAATGTGCGTTGTTTTTATATGTAATGTTGTGTCGCTGAACCAGTGTCTGAATGAAAATACTATATGTTTGCTTACAAAAATTTCATTTATCATTTTAAACTTTTCTGTTTTGAAGCGGCCCATTTATTATCTTATAGTAGGTTGTCTAATCTACTTAAAGAGAGACTGAAGCCTAATAAAATCCTTGTTTTTACCTTCTAGTTATGTTCAGCAATATCAGGAGTCCTGAAACGCCGCACTCCCGTGGCTAATCGAGGTCTTTATATCCCCAAAATCCCCGGAGCAGAAATCGGGAGCGCTTCCTGTAAGAGGCAGAGCTCAATGCTGTAGCTCTGTCTCTACTGAAGTCAATCTGCACTGATTGCTGCCTCTCCCCGCCCCTCCCAATCTTCTTTCACAGAGAGGGGCGGGGAGAGCCAGAGATCCGCGCACAGATTGACTCCAGTAGCGGTGTTCAGCTCTGTCTCCCAGGGAAGCAAAATCCACGATCTGGAAAGTTGTAGATTTTTGCCCCGGGATTTAGGGGGTATAAAAGCCCTTGTTCAGCCACGGGAATGCAGCGTTTCAGGACTCCTGGTATTACTGAACATAACTAGAAGGTAAAAACAAGGATTTTATTAGGCTTCAGAGTCTCTTTAAAGGACCACTGTCGTGAAAATCCTAACATTTAAAGGGAACCTGAACCGAGTAAAATTATCTAAAATAAACACATGAGGGAACGTCAAATGAATATTCCATACTAACCTCACCGTCAGTTCCTCTCAGAAGCTCACCATTTTCTTATGATAAAGATCCCTTCTAGTTCTGACAAGTTCTGAATTTAAATATATCAGTTGCTGTCAGTTATATATCAGTTGCTGTCAGTTATATATCAGTTGATGTCAGTTATAGCTGAGAGGACAACTGATGTGCCAGGTAACATCCATGTTTCCCTATGGCTCAAGTGGTCGATGTTACAGTTTTAACAGTGTGCTGACCAGGAAGCTGTTATGGGGTAATGGCCATTTTCAAAATGGAGGACGGAGAATTCCATTTATCACAGTGGACAAACAGGACGCAGGAGAGGAGAAAGACACTGAGGAGTAGACTACGCAAGAGGCAAGTATGACTTGTGTATGTTTATTTTGACTCTTAATTTTCAGTTCAGGTTTTCTTTAAAACACGTGTAAACACATACAAATAAGAAGTATGTTTCTTCCAGAGTAAAATGAGCCGTAAACTACTTTTTGCCTCTGTTGCTGTCACTTACAGTAGGTAGTAGAAATCTGACAGAACTGACAAGTTTTGGACTAGCCCATCTTCTCATGAAGGGGGGGGGGGGTCTTAGGGTTTATTTTCAAAAGCATTTAGTGAGTGGCAGTTGCTACATCCTACTGCCAAGAGTGTGTGCAGGGAGGCTGACTAGTATCTTTGTATAAATCCTTTTTGGGTAGTGCCTTTATAAAGAATAAAGGCTATAAGCAGATGGACTAGCCCAAAACCTGTCTGTTCTGTCTGATTCCTACCTACGGTAAGTGACCGCAACATAGGATAAAATAGATGTATGGCTCATTTATAGTAAGTAAGCTCCCGAGTAGTAAGCTCCTGATGACGCACATGGGAGCGAGCACTATTTGTCTAGTTAGACGAATATTAGACCGGGACCGGCGGTGGGGAACCGAGGAACGTAAGAGGACGGCACGAGACGTTACAGCTGCAGGGGGCCGATAGAAGCCCCAGGTAAGTGTCAGTTTTTTGTTCTTTGAACCCCTCCACAGAACCCCTTTAAAAACACTGAAAATGATAGCTACATAAAAATGAATTTACAGTACATTTTACACTGGAACAAATGTGCATCTTCAGTGTTCTCCCCAGAATTTCTAACCAGCCGGGTGGCATGAAAAAGTAGCCGGGTGGGGAAGTAAGGTCACGTTGGGTGGAGTTGGAGGGTGATGCTGAGTGCCACTACTAGGTAGGGAGGGGCAGGGTGGATCGTGTTGGGTGCTACTTGGTAGGAAGGAGTGTAGGTGGATCATGCTGGGTGCTTTTGAATGAGGAAGTGGGTAAGGAGGAAACACACTGGGAACTACTGATGAGGAGTTACACTGGATGATCTCACATGCACACAAGCATGATGTACACATGCTTGTTGCTTGTCTATGTGCTAAACAGCGTGTACTACAGAGGGGGAAAAAAGGACTGGGAAAGAAAAAACAAGGAGGAATGTGTGAGAGACAAAAGGAAATGTGTGAGAGGGAGAGACAGACTAAAGGTAGAAGAAAACATATGTATATCAGTGTGGAAAAGGAAGGAGGGGGGGGGGGGGGGCAATAAAAACAACAACACTGTGTGGGTCAGAGAGGAGAGGATTGCAAGCAGTACCATCTAAATATGAATGTAATACAAGAATGCAGCACTCTCACAGCTCCTGTAACTTGCACAGCACACTGCAGGTCTGCAGACAGGTTTACATCAATGTAACATCTCCAGGCAGAGCAGTTGGGGGAAGGACAGCAATAGGAGCTGTAAAAATGTCTGTCTCCTCTCCTCCCAGCAAAGTGCATCTGAAAGGGGGGCATAGAGGTGACGCTACACCAGGCACAGCACGCAGAGGCAGCTAATAGCTATCAGTCACCATCTTACCAGGGATAAACAGATAACCATCTGCCCTGCAATGCTGTCTCCCCGGCATGAGCGAGCGCTGATCCACACTCTTCCCTGTGCTCTGACATCTGACCTGCGAGGTTGGAGGTGAGGCTGGAGCACATGCTGGGACGTTTGCTGTAATGTGAAGACTTGCTGTAGGAAGGAAGAGAGCCCGTCCTCTGCATAATAGTCATGCAGATCGGGATGGGATTCACTAGCTCCAGCTCCTTTGAAGTTCCCGCGGTGCCTGTGTGTAACTTCAGTTACCACCAGGCTCTCCCCGCCCCTCTGCATCACGGCTATGCAGGAGCTGAGGGGAGGGCGGAGATAGTGTAAGTGACAGCGGCTGGCTCCAATAACACACAGCCGCTGCACACTGCATTGAATGTGGAGGAAGAAAATCTGATGCACGCTGTAACCACAGGCGGGCGGGAAGCTGAGACCAGCCGGGCGCTCCGCCCGGGTAATAGGCTCTGGGGAGCCTAAAGGTGAAACTCGAAAAATTAGAATATCTTGCAAAAGTTCATTTACGTCAGAAATTGGTAAAACTAATATATGAAATAGACTCATTACATGCAATGCAAGATATTTTAAAGGGGTTCTGCGGAGGCTATTAAAAACAATAAAACTGACACTTACCTATGGCTTTTATCAGCCCCCTGCAGCTGTCATGTTCCGCGCCGTCCTCCTCCGATGCTCCGTACCACGCCGCCAGTCCCTGTCTAATTATGCTTCTAACTAAACTGCAGCTCCGTGGCTGTGGCCGCGCACATGCATCGGGAGCTTACTGCGCAGGCGCAGTACAATAAAACTGTGTACTGCGCCTGCGCAGTAAGCTCCTGATGACGCATGCAGGAGCGAGCAGTGGTCATCTAGTTAGATGAATAATTAGACCGGACCGGCGACGGGTAACGAAGAATCGTAGGAGGACGGCGCGGGACATTACAGCTGCAGGGGGCCGATAGAAGCCCCAGGTAAGTGTCAGTTTTATTGTTTTTATTAGCCTCCACCGAACCCCTTCAAGCTTTATTTTTTTATCATTTGATGATTATGGCGTACAGCTTATGAAAACCCTCAGCAAATTTGAATATTGTGAAAATGTTCAATATTCTAAGCTCAAAGTGTCAGACTCTAATCAGCTAATTAATTAATTTTAACCCATTAGCAGCTTCAAAGGAACTACCTCATTTGGAAAAAGTGCACTGCTTTTGACCTCAGCTGGCAGAACTCGTCATGCTGTAAATTCTTAGAATGCTTTGATCTCTCTCTAGTAGCAGAACATCCAGAAACTGATAGAAGAAGTCCTCTGTCATTTTCCCACACTGCCCCCTAGTGACAAGTGGCCATAAATACACATTGTGGCAGTACTAATTAGTAGCAAGGAAACAAAAAAAGAAATAAAAAATGTGCTAAATAAATTGGCCTAAAGCACTTGCAAGCCTCTAAATAAATTGGTTGCTAAAGGGTTAGATGGTCTCTCAGTCTGGTTCAGCATTACTGACATAAAGTAACTTTTTCAAGATCATCTAATTTTTCGAGTTTCACCTGAAAATGCATTTAATTTTATAGCTTTTTGCAATAGTGCCCCTTTAATGCTGTGCATAAGGAGATGCACAAATCTAAAAACAGATCCCCTTTTTTTCAGTGGTGCTTTAACCAGCTCAGGACCACAGTGAGTAAAATCTACTGCCGTCAAAGTGAACCTCCGGACTAAAAATCTACTCAGCAGTACTGAAAATGCTTGGTGTTTCTTTAACAGTTTCACAGCTTTAGAACTTTGTTTTTCTTACCAAAGCATCATTTTTAGCTGCATTTTTAGCTAAGCTCCACCCATCAAAGAAAACCGCCCGGACTTTTTTCCCCTGATGCTGTGCAAAGCATGATGGGATTTCCTATGTTGCCTAGCAACTGGGAGGAGTGATCAGCACACAGGACAGTTGGAACTGTGTCTCATGCTCCCTGTCACCTCCTTTCAACCAAAAAGATGGCTGCCCTCATGAAATCATAAACATTTGCCTGTTCTTTTAAAACAGGGTGGGTAAGAGATTATATTACCTATCTATTTTAAGCAAGAAGTTATAAATCAGGATGATACCATTTATTTACTAACTAAAAATGTATAAATAGTTAGCCAATAAATGGTATCATCCTGATTTATAACTTCTTGCTTTTACTGATGGCTAACACGGTACAATACCCTACTGCTACTACTATCTGTTTTCATTAACATAACTAATGTAACTTAATGACAGTATGTTTGTTTAGGCTGAATTTCCTCTTTAAGTGGTTAAACTATCAATTCTATACCACGCAGCTTGTCCTTCTAGTCAGAAATGTTTTTACTTTTTGCAAACCAATTACAATATCGCCCACTCTTCAGTCAGGCATTGTAAAGCCAGTAATCTACATCTGTTAATGTGTGTTTTAAATATTTATGTATATTTTGACATTTTTGTATTGTGAACATGCTGCTGATTCAATGTAATAATTCCTAATGTATTCCATACAGATAACTCCTACAGGTTCAGCTTTTCTTCTGCAAGAATGATGTATCAAATTGCCATCTGTAGTGTGGGTTTTGCAGGGATGTTAGGTGTAACGTTTAAAAGGAAGAAACGGTTATTGGCTGGATAGAGTGCTGGTTAAAGCATTGGTCCTCAAACTAAGGCCCGCCGACCGAATGCGGCCCCCCAAGGCCTTTTTACTGGCCCCAAACACAATGTATAACTTATAGATGCGGCCCACTGCACCTTTAAAAATCGGTGGCCCACATATAGAATAGCAGCGCTGCCACCATCCATCCACATACTGTACCTGCATCAGGTGACACTGCTTTCCAACTGGATGGCAGATTGTCACCTGGGTATGCTTCACTGTCTGGTGCACAAAGACATTGTTCAAGCACCGCATGACTGAATGGCTGCTGCTGGGAGTTCTCCAGGCATGATTGGGGGGAATCAATACCTAGATTCAATGCAATGTTTTTCCACATCATTTTATGTGTGTTCCGGCCCCCCAGCAGTCTGAAGCATATTGACCGGGCCCTTAACCGAAAACGTTTGGGGACCCCTGGGTTAAAGGCTCTGCCTCTGGCACAGGAGATTAGAGTGTGAATCTTGGTACTTCCTGTTCAGTAAGCCAGCACCTATTCAGTAAGGAGATCTTGGGCCTAATACTGCTTGGACCTATAGAGCACACTGTAGTGGCTGCAGCTCTGGCGCGTTGATTCGGTCAGGAGAAAAGTGTGATATAAATGTTCTGTGTCTAACCCAGGCATGGAAAATGTAATTCCATGCCTCCCAGCTTTTTGAGGTAAGAAAGAGGGACACTTAAGCCATGCCCCGGTCACGCCCCCAGCACACCCCTCATCATGCATATCACAAAGATTTCATAAGAAAAATATGTTTTATAATTCAAACCACACTGGTCCTTTCTATCCTGGTTCATTTTCCTTCATATTAAAGAGAACCCGAGGTGGGTTTGAAGAATGTTATCTGCATACAGAGGCTGGATCTGCCTATACAGCCCAGCCTCTGTTGCTATCCCAACCCCCCCTAAGGTCCCCCTGCACTCTGCAATCCCTCATAAATCACAGCTACGCTGCTGACAAACAGCTTGTCAGAGCTGGCTGTGTTTATCTCTATATTGTCAGTCTGCTGCTCTCCCCACCTCCTGCAGAACTCCAGTCCCCTCCTGCATCCCTTCCCTCCCTGCTGATTGGAGAGAAGGGACGGGGGCAGGGACCTGAGCTCTGCAGGAGGCGGGGGAGCAGCTGAGACTGACACTGCAGATGTAAACACAGCCTCACAGCATGGCTGTGATTTATGAGGGATTGCAGAGTGCAGGGGGACCTTAGGGGGGTTTGGGATAGCAACAGAGGCTGGGCTGTATAGGCAGATCCAGCCTCTGTATGCAGATAAATACTTTAAACACACCTCGGGTTCTCTTTAACGTTTTTAAAATTAGTAATATATCAATTTAAAGGCTGGGAACAAAGTAAAGAGTCAATCAAACACATTTTTAGTAGATGAGATATATATATATATATGTATATATATATATATATATATACATAGAAAGAGGGACAAAGTCCTGAAAGAGGGACAAATGAGGAGGAAAGAGGGACAAAAGGACAGGGCTCCCAAAGAGGGACTGTCCCTCCAAAAGAGGGACAGTTGGGAGCTATGTAGTTCACATATCGCTATACTATAGAGAAAAATTAAGATCAAGGTTACATGGCTTCCCCGATATTAGAAAAACCACGAAAACGTGTGTTATTTGATATTACCCTACAAATACTCCAAGCCATTTAAATGCAGCTTTTGTAACACCACGCGTGTTAGAGGTTGGCACGCAGTGGTGTTACCCGGCAGCTGAGAGATGCAACATATCACATCTCAGCACAGGTGCGCTCAGATGCCATTCAGTGGGGGTTTGGGGCGCGCCTCTTCACTGATAATATGGAGAGCTAGCAAGTGCCCAGTCGGTGAAAAGGAGCAACTTATAGGCAGTGAATTCACCGCTGTCAGCTGCTCATGGAAAATATGATATGTGGGTTTTTTTAAATTATAATTCCAGAGGACACCATGGATCAGGCTTAAAGAGACACTGAAGCGAAAAAAAAATATGATATAGTGAATTGGTTGTGTACTATGAATAATTACTAGAAGATTAGCAGCAAAGAAAATATTCTCATACTTTTATTTTCAGGTATATAGTGTTTTTTCTAACATTGCATCACTCTATAATATGTGCAGATTACACAACATTCAGCATTTAAAATGAGTCTTTCAGAGCAGTCTGTGAAGTAATGACCTCTCCTCTAGCAGAGGAAAAGTAAATAGTCCAGGAACAGTTGAGATAATAAAAGTCAGATAACAGCCCTCTCCACGACTAACTTAGTCGGAGAGCTTAATGGCTTGTTTGCATAGAGATAACAACTGGAGTTTCTCAACTCTTCCTGTACTGGAAACAATTATACTGATGTATCTGATCTTAATGTTTTATTTCTTAGCTGTACTACACATACAAATCATAATATCATAATTTTTTTTTCGCTTCAGTGTCTCTTTAATGCTTGCAATGCTTGCGTAAAGGTAGCATCAAGCAAATGAGCCTCCCCATGATATACTTACCCGGGAGCTTCCTCCAGCGCGCATGAGAGAATTTGCAGCCGGGAGACTTGGGCGCAGGACACAGTCGGTATATGGCTTATCCTGCTACTGCACAAGTTCCCGGCAGTGTTAAATACTATTCCCCCTCCAGGTCCACGTGGATACTGGGAAATAATGTAATTCAACTTCCAGCTATTGCTGGACGCCGAATTATAGTGTTTTAAATGTAACTTTAGCTCCGTCTTCTGACAGCACCGAAGTTACACTCTGTGCGCCGCTATAGCCGTAATTCCTATTACAGTTTATGGTGGCTCCGGCTGCGCCGAAGTCTCCTGCGCTGCATTTGCAGCGTCCGTCCTCCAGCCCTTTGCAGCTGACATGTCCCACGCTGACAGCACAGTTCGCGGCCGCTGGCCCAGGGTCCCCGCATGAAACAGAGGCCGACCTCCTCTACTGCGCCTGCGCGAGTGTCGCTGTCAATCAAGTTCACTTTGTCCGTTGCGTACTACGCAGGCGCAGTAGTTCTTCATCTGCAGTACACCGCAGACACTGGCCTCCATTCATAAAGCATTACCGCATGCGTTCTCGCCCAAGTGGTAAATTACTGCATGGTATGTTGTTGTTAGTGGATTCATAAAATTTAACACGTGTTTTACCGCATGCAGTAATAGTGCGGTAATGAAAACGTTGTTTGTGTCGGTAAACTGAATGAAGTGTATTCATAAAAAAAAAAGGGGGGGTAAGGAAGCGATAAATAACATGTTGTTATCGCCAACGAAGACCTGGCGAGTTTGCTCTACACAGTAGCATTTTAGGTGACAATAGAGCCCTTTGAACTTAATGTTATGGAATTTTTAAGGATACAGAGGAGGACGGGTGGCTATAATACCAGGGTTTTAGAAATCGCACAGAGTTAGATTATATATATATATATATATATATATATATATATATATATATATATATATAACATATAATAATAATTTATAATAAATAAGTCACGTGTCTAAAACTGCCCACTTCTACCCAGCATGCACCTTGTCATTAGGGAGTCATTAGGGAGTCATTAGGGAGTCAGTGGCAAACTACAGCACTCAGCAAATTATACCGTCAGCTTTCCGCACCACACCACACACTATAGCAATCGCCTCGCACTCGTTTTTTTTTTTTATCGAATTCACTGCAAAAACCCTCATTTACCGCTAGCGGTAATTCCCTGTCCTTCTCTGAACTACCGCACTCACTTTTATGAATGGAGGCCAATGTGGGCTTGATTGACAGCTGCGCTTCACGCAGGCTCAGTAAGGACGACCTCGAGGTCGGCCTCTGCACCGTGCAGGAACCCCCGGGCCAGCGCCTGAGAGCGGAGCTGTGGTGTGGGATATGTCAGCTGCAAGGGGCTGGAGGAAGCCCCAGGTAAGTAAATTGGGGGTATGTTATTTTGCCCGATGACTCCTTTAAAGAGTAAGGGCCCGTTCAGATCACAAATGCGGATGGCCATGCGTGCGGAACACGTGCGGACCGCAACGCGTACGAACGCATGGCCATCCGCGTTTGTGTGCGTTGTGTGGCTGATCCCATCACTGAAAAGTGAATGGGACAGCCACGCGTTTTCGCAAAATCTGCGTGCAGCATGCGTTCCCGGACCGCACAGGTCCGGAACGCATGCAGTGTGAACATCAGACATTGCACTCTATGCAATGTCTGATGTCGTGCGTATCGGCCACCTGCACGCGTTTCCAAAACGCGTGCAGTGTGAACGGGCCCTTACTCTAACCAAGGCTAGTAATTCATCCCAATCAGTAGGTGATGCCCCATTTCCCATGAGAAATCTTTACCTTTTCTTGGATAGATCATCATGTGGATCTGTCTGGCTGATATTGTGGTGAAACCACTCCCACAGTGTGATGTCATGGCCATGGTCAGTTTCCTGTCTGTGAGCCTTGTTGCATTGTGGGAACTAACAGCTGTTTCCAACTGCCAAGGAACCAGTATCTCCCTCAGTGCATATGTATATCTATAAAAAAACAACCTTGTAGCCTATCGCAATGTTAGGGGGCGTGGTTATTAATGATGACAGTTGGTGTTTTCTGTTTTTTTTTTCATGTCTGCCAGTAGTAAAGATGATGACCTGCAGGCTGATTGTGGATCAAACAATATGAGCAAATTACATGGCGAATATCAATTATTTCTTGATCTCTCTTCTATTGTTTGGCTTCTCTTTTACAATATATTGATGTATTTGTTTCCCCCTTTTAGCTAAAGTTCCTCTTTAAATAATCCATAACTGATTCCCAAGTCTGCTACTGGTCTGTGTTTTTATGCCTGTAAAACAGCAGAATGGTACAATGTGCACTTAATAAAATCTGTATTTTTTGTTTACTGCCTTAGTGAAATGTTTTCATTGCAGGAAAATACATCATTTATTTACTATGGTTTCAGGCTAGTGGACTGAGTTGAGCAGAACATTTGCTGAATGTGCACATTTCTGTCCACTCTCCATATTTTTCAGACTATAAGAGGCACTTTTTCTTCCCCAAAACTGGAGAGGGAAAGTGGGTGCTTCTTATATTCTGAATGATGAACGAAGAAAACTGCATCTGGCAATGCTGTGTGCTAAACTTTATTAATTGAAATGATTAACATCATCCGCCAGGAAAATACAATACAGTCTTAAAGTGTACCTGTCACGATCTCTCCTGTAGCATGTTCTGTCGGTTGCTGTGGGACTGCAACCGGGCAGTTCTGACTTATCTGCTTGCATTCAGTTGCACATTCGCGATAAGTCCCATTGTCATTTGCAGTCACTCTGCAGTTCAGAGCAGTTCAGGATGTTGTCATAACTCTTCCCTTTGCTTGCTGCAGTTGAACTGCAGCCAAATATCCCTGGATTTTCTACATGCATGTCGTTGCATGGTATTGCATGTATTTGTTATGATAGTCTTTTTAGCTAGCAAATGGTAATCAATGCAGCTCAGTATTAAATGATTACCATTCAGCTGTGTGGGTATTTGCATACCTGCATCCATTGGCTGATGCCGGCATAAAAGTCTGCCTCCCATTTCAGACCCTGCCCGACATAGCATTCAGCTCTCTGAGTTGTCGTTGGGTCTATGCTGTGAAAGTTGTTGTTAAAATATATAATGCCTTGCTCTGTATTGTCATGTCTGCTGGACGTTTGCTGACCTGCGGGGGTCAGTGAAGTCCTTCTGATCCTGATAGTTAGATTTTACCAGCACCACGTTGGTGACTGGTAGTATTCCTTCTAGCCTTGTTCTTGCCTTATTCTTGAGGACGAACTATAGCAGCGGTTGCCATTAGTTACGCTCTTATCTCAGTATGAATGTTGCTGTCACTGAAACAGCGGCTAGATTGGCTGAGCATTCCGTCTGTCTGTCTGTTGTCTGTCTTGTTAATTGTCATTACTTGTGCTTTAGCTAATGAGTTATTTGAGCGCTACATTTCATATATTGCGCATCAGCACGATATATATGTACTCTATTCAGTCAGTATTGTATTATTTGTAATATTGTATATTGTATTGTGTACCGACCTTTGCCTGCCTCTCGACTACGAATCTGCCTAATCCTTCCAATACGACTGACATCTGAATTAACGTGTGTGACCCAAGCCTGTTACCGACTACGTCTGTTGTGTATTGTATCACATAGCATCTAGCCTGATAGGCGGCCCAGAGCTGCAGTTGCTCTGGGCAATCTTGCTCCCTTGTTCATTACCCCTGTGTCCATGTGTGGAGCCTCTTCCATTATCCAGCTACTTAGCCTTGTTGTGCTGGGTGGTCAGAAATTATGCCTTCCCCCCCCCCCCCCCCGCCAGCATAACAGTACCTGAGATCTTAACCACTTAGTGACAAGCAGACTTATAAAAATGTCCTGCTAGGGCCTCTTAACGGCTCCAGGACGTATTTATAAGTCAAACAGCGCTGCTGCCGCTGTGCTCGTGCACGTAAGATTAGTGAAAAATTTAAAAACGCCATAGAAAAAAAATACACCTTTATTTCCAAATAATATATTGTCACCATACTGTGTACTAGGGACATAATTAAAATCTTTTGATGACCAGGACAAATAGGCAGATCAAATGTGTGGGTTTTATGTACAGTAGCAGTGTTTATATTAAAATTATAGGGGATGAAATTGGAGAAATAGTGTATTTTTTCATTTTTCCTGAAAACAAATATCAACCCCAAAAAGCCTAATTGGTGGTGAAAAAAACAAGATATAGATCATTTCATTGTGATTAGTAGTGATTAAGCTATTGGCAAATGAAAGGTTAAAATCGCTCTTGTCCGTTAGTGTAAAACCGCTTTGGGGTGAAGTGGTTAAACATCAGTGTATTTATATTTACCCGGGGCTTCCTCCAGCCCCAAGAGGTGCGTAGGCCCTCTTGCCATCCTCTCCGGCCTCTCCATTGTCTTGTTACCGCCGCTGGTAATCTGGCCAGTCGCGGCCAGTCTTGCGCATGTGCAGCCTGGTCACATGCGTGCCCACGGCACAATACTACAATGCTCCCAGAGGAAGCCCCAGGAAAGTATAAATACACCGATATTTAAGAACTGTACAGGAGCCTGATGTCTGTTTCACACTTGCTTCGCCCAAGGCTTATCCACAGCGCTATACACTAACGTTTCCGGTTATACTAACTGGAAGGGGCGGGGTGCATGACACTGCCTTCATGTATCCCGTCTACCCCAGTGCACATAGATACATTGCAAAGATGTATCCTAACTTCCTGAACAGCTTGCGTTTCATGCTGCAGCGCTTGTGATGTGTGTTTTCACACGTCACTGAGTTTATTAACCCTTCTGCATTGGCGATCCCGCCGCAAGTCACAACAGGCTTTAGTGAATACAGTACATCTAGTACAGAAGGATATAGAGTAAAGTGTTGAATAGGACAAAAGTGTTAAATTAAGGTGAAATTAGATACAGTGGGTTGCAAAAGTATTTGGCCCCCTTGAAGTTTTCCACATTTTGTCACATTACTGCAACATACATGCATCGATTTTATTGGAATGCCACGTGAAAGACCATTACAAAGTGGTTTACATGTGAGAAGTGGATCGAAAATCATACATCATTCCAAACTTGTTTTAAAAATAAATAACTGCAAAGTGGGGTGCACGTAATTATTCGCCCCCCTGAGTCAGTACTTTGTAGAAACATCTTTTACTGCAATTACAGCTGCCAGTCTTTTAGGGTATGTCTCTACCAGCTTTGCACATCTAGAGACTGAAATCCTTGCCCATTCTTCTTTGCAAAACAGCTCCAGCTCAGTCAGATTAGATGGACAGCGTTTGTGAACAGCAGTTTTCAGATCTTGCCACAGATTCTCGATTGGATTTAGATCTGGACTTTGACTGGGCCATTCTAACACATAGATATGTTTTGTTTTAAACCATTCCATTGTTGCCCTGGTTTTATGTTTAGGGTCATTGTCCTGCTGGAAGGTGAATCTCCGCCCCAGTCTCAAGTCTTTTGCAGTCTCCAAGAGGTTTTCTTCCAAGTTTGCCCTGTATTTGGCTCCATCCATCTTCCCATCAACTCTGACCAGCTTCCCTGTCCCTGCTGAAGAGATTCCCCCCCTCCCCAAGCATGATGCTGCCACCACCATATTTGACAGTGGGGATGGTGTGTTCAGAGTGATGTGCAGTGTTAGTTTTCTGCCACACATAGCGTTTTGCATTTTGGCCAAAAAGTTCCATTTTGGTCTCATCTGACCAGAGCACCTTCTTCCACATGTTTGCTGTGTCCCCCACATGGCTTGTGGCAAACTGCAAACGGACTTCTTATGCTTTTCTGTTAACAATGGCTTTCTTCTTCCCCCTCTTCCATAAAGGCCAACTTTGTACAGTGCACGACTAATAGTTTTCCTATGGACAGATTCCCCCACCTGAGCTGTAGATCTCTGCAGCTCGTCCAGAGTCACCATGGGCCTCTTGACTGCATTTCTGATCCGCGCTCTCCTTGTTCCCCCTGTGAGTTTAGGTGGATGGCCTTGTCTTGGTAGGTGTAAAGTTGTGCCATACTCCTTCCATTTCTGAATGATCGCTTGAACAGTGCTCCGTGGGATGTTCAAGGCTTTGGAAATCTTTTTGTAGCCAAAGCCTTTTTAAATTTCTCAATAACTTGATCCCTGACCTGTCTTGTGTGTTCTTTGGACTTCACGGTGTTGTTGTTCCCAATACTCTCTTAGACAACATCTGAGGCCCTCACAGAGCTGCTGTATTTGTACTGACATTAGATTACACACGGGTGCACTCTATTTAGTTATTAGCACTCATCAGGCAATGTCTATAGGCAACTGACTGCACTCAGATCAAGGGGGCCGAATAATTATGCACACACCACTTTGCAGTTATTTATTTGTAAAAAATGTTTGGAATCATGTATGATTTTCGTTCCACTTCTATGTGTACACCACTTTGTGTTGGTCTTTCATGTGGAATTCCAATAAAATTGATTCATGTTTGTGGCAGTAATATGACAAAATGTGGAAAACTTCAAGGGGGCAGAATACTTTTGCAACCCACTGTATATAAGTGAAGAATTCATTCCGTCCCACACATTGTCCAATTTTGGGCAGATTCAACATGTGTGATGGATGAGCGGTGAGAACAGTGGCCTCCCGTGGCCCAGTGTCTGTCTCCGTTTTTCTAAAAAAGCTCCCAGTACAAAGGGTTTGGCACAGCCGCAGTATGTCCACAGGAGTAGGCGCGCACTCCGCAGGAAGAATCTGCCAGCGTGCGTGCGTGCGTGCTCTCTGACCCAAATGTAGTGCGTGCACATGTGCAGTATGTCAGCTTGGGCACCAGAATGTACACTTGCTGTCTACGTCTTTCTGCGGGAGTGTACACCTACTCCTGTGGACATACTGTGGCGGTGCCGACCCCTGCTTTGTACTGGGAGCTTCTTTAGAAAAACGAAGACAAGACGCCGGGAGGTGTGGTAAGCCTATGCGCTCCTCCCCACACACACACACACACACACACACACACACACACACACACACACACACACACACACACACACACACACGGTATTAATTACATAATTAAGGGCTAAGGCAGGGGTAGAGAACCTATGGCTCGGGAGCCAGATGTGGCTCTTCTACATCTGGCTCACAGACAAATCAGTAGGGGTTGAGTCACTAAGCTACACTGCTCAAGCAGGACAGCTTAGTGTGGCAGCGTGAGTAACATTTTCAAAGTAGGTACGCTTCTGCTGTAGCATGCACTACTAACTTACTTGCGTTCCCCCCAAAACTAACAGCCACTCCAAATGTCCCGCCCTGGAGCCTATCAGGTCCAGTGACTTTGTAGGATGAGATCCCTGCACTTTGATTGGCCCAATAGGCTGCCTGTCACTTGACATCAGCAAAATCATGCAGCACCAGAACTCGCATTAATGATAAGTATTTTATTCATCGTTGGTTTGCAACAGCAAAACAATGTTATTAAAATAATTTAGAGACTTATTGTACTTTAAAAAGTGTTGGTCTTATATAAAATGCACACATTTATAGTTTAGTTTGAAACATATTGTATTTATGGCTCTCACGGAATAACATTTTAAATTATGTAGCGTTCATGGCTCTCTCGGCCAAAAAGGTTCCTGACCCCGGGCTAAGGTATCCTTTAAACTATTTGGTGCATCCAACATAATGAATTCTTATAGACTAAGAGAACATCCGAGTGTACACATCTATACACACACAGGGAGTCTCAAAGGAATATAGGAAAGC
The DNA here is from genome assembly GCF_040937935.1 of Hyperolius riggenbachi. NCBI lineage: Eukaryota > Metazoa > Chordata > Amphibia > Anura > Hyperoliidae > Hyperolius > Hyperolius riggenbachi. The sequence goes on from NC_090646.1 coordinate 626,124,929, forward strand.
CATGATATTACATTTTAATCAGTCCTAAGCAGACAGATGATGGTTATGTCAATTACGAATGAAAGTACCCAGGGAAATATAGTATGAATACGTATCCCTATCGGGAAAGGCCTCTTAGCGCACTCAGGGTTAAAAATTAACTTTTATTCAGTTCAATTAAAATATAAATAGCAGCGCACTACACATATAACAGGACAGTGCTGTACATTCATGTGTTCATGTATAATGACACAATGTATATGAGCGAGGGGCACGCAGGTGTCATGTAAGCAAACCTGCTACCCTTCCTCTGTTGCAGGTGTCCACACAGGCCCGATCTATATCACACTGGGAGGAAACACGACTATGCAGACTATGCACTCCCTATCAGAAGGTGTAAATACACCTGGCCTGTCTGGGACACCAGAAACGCTCACATACACTTCAGGCAGTTAGGTGAGATGGGTGCATCACCCCCTACACTGCACACAAAGTCAACATGTTTCACCCCAAAAAGAAAAATGAGCTTCATCAGGAGAAAATATACATACAGTGATATCTATTATTTATTGAGCACTCTGAAGAAGCAACCTGGTCATTGATCACAAAACGTGTGTTAGGCTATTGATATTATGACCAACGTGTATTAAAGTGTACCAGAGCTCTCATAACTAAAAAGATTTATAAATACCTGGGGCTTCCTCCAGCCCCATACGCTCCGACGCTGCCGTCCTCAATCTTCTGCAGCGCCGATATTGGGTCCCCGCACTTCCGTCAGTCAGCTCCAGTCTAACGTAAGAGAAGTGCGCCCTCTACGTGCAGCTGCTGGAGATACCTGTATACACAAAGAGCGCACTTCTCCTGCGTAGACTGGAGCCGACTGACGGAAGTCCAGGCTAATGGGGCTGGAGGAAGCCCCAGGTATGTATAAATCTTTTTAGTTATGAGAGCTTTTGTTTCCTTTAACTGCTTTAGGTTCCAGGACGTAGATTCTATGTCTTAATTAGTCCCCCTGTGTGTTTTAAGACATAGAATCTACGTCCTGTATTAAATCCCGCCGTCTGCTGCCGCTGTGTGTGCACGTGATCGTGCACAGTCACGTGAATGGTCCTGTGAATGATTGTTGCTGTTAGCTAGCAACAATCATTCAATAAAGTTAGGGTGAAAAAAATTTGTAAAAGTAAAAAAAAAAAAAAAAGTAAAGTGACATGGGCCCAATAAAATAGTATTTTTTTTTTAATTCCCCATTACTTTTTAACCCAAAATTTGCCTATTAACCTCTGCAATACCTATGCCTGTTTATAAACGTTTAATGACTGCCGCCAGTAGCAATCGGATGCCATCGCTAGGGCGAAAGTTTCAGGCCCCAATGCACTAGAGATGTAACGCTCTGCCATTGCCTAGTGATGCATCTATACCGCGCTATGCCCTCTGAACTGTCGCCCTAGCGAATGCATTCGATCACCACAGACGCACAGACTGGGAATAACGGTCCGCCACATGCTCAGCTAGAAGTAAAATATGGCATGTGGGTTATCATTTTAATTGGGAAGGGCCAAATAATTTATTTGTAAATGTTTTATAACTGTGGGACGTGTAATGAGAAAATTAGAGAGGGGGGGGGGGGGGGGGATTCAAAAAAATGTTTTCTGCATTTACGTCTAATTTGGTCCCATATATGGACTATAAAAAAAAATAGTTTTGGGGGAAAAATATTACCCAAAGAAAGCCTAGATTGTACTGAAAAAAACAAGATATGTATCACTAAAATGACATAGAATAATTAAAAAGTTACTGCTGTATCAAAATGACACAGCTAAAGTGTCAAATGTCAGGAACTTTAAGTTGTAAAAACCGTGGAACGTGAAAGGGTTAAGGACTTTTTTATGCTCTATCACTTGTATGACTTTATTGGCGGTGCATTAAAAGATATGTTTTATGAATAAAATGACTGGGCCATGAAACCCTCAATGTGTATTTTGTTTGTTTTTGATTCTGTATTCAGGATGTGGCCTCCTTTCTTCCTCCAGATAGGAGTACCAATATTTAACATACTTACCATGTGATCACTGTGAGCCAATCAAAGTGACCACGGACAGCAAAATTAAAAAAAGGCTCTGGTCCTTAAAAGGGCCAAAGCCTGCCTGCCATCCCTAATGAGTTAATGAAGCATAAAAAAAAGAATTATTTGTCTTAATACGGTGTTTAAACTAAACAAGAATAAAATAATATCACGCTGTTAAATGGGGTCTCATTATGCTAATCTAGTGGCGTAATTTTTTATGTCTATAAATATTACACTTGATCTTGGATTTCCAGCAGAGGGCGCCATTGATAGGCATTTGGGAGTAGAATTTAAACTAAGCTTTTTTGGAAGCACAGCTGATGACATTTTTAATGCAGTCGGATTATGGGTATAATTATTCATGTCTGGGTGGCACAGTAAAGAAAGAGGGAAATACATGAAAGCAGCATAGTTTTAACAGAAGAAAGCAGAATGCAGAACTTGGGAAGTGCTGAGAATATTTAGAACATTTGTTTTCAGAAAAGCAATATTAAAGATGAACTCTGGCCGCGATCCAAACCTGTATGCAGTCTAATACAGTTACTTACAAAGTCCTGCATCAATAAAGGGAAACTCTAGTAGCGATGATCATAATCTGCTAATTACCATTACGCAAAATTTCACGTGAGTTTTCGCAATTTGGCCATACGCAATTACGATTTGGACATTCAATGAATTGTGTGCAATCCATGAGTAATTTTCACATCATTTCTTGCCAACTTTAGCGGTTAATAGCAAAGCCAACACACACGTTAAGGAGCGATTACAGCAATTAAGCCGTGGGGAGATTTGAGAGCCAGTATGCCGCTAATGTAATTTATCCGCTATAAGGACAATGCTGCTGCATACTATTACATTGGGGCACAGTGCACCATTTAACAAATCAAAATTTTGTTAAATGATGTTGCACAACATCACAAAAAAAAAATTGTTTGTCGCAAAAAATCATTCGGTGGGCATGGGCCTTTAAAGAGAACCTGAAATAAGTTTTTTTTTTTTCTATAAAAAAAAAAACAGTTTCACTTACCTGGAGCTTCTGCCAGCCCCCTGCAGAGTCCCTGTGCCTGCGCCAACCTGGAACGATCCTCCGGTCCCTCTCTTATTACTGTCGACTTGCAAATCAAAAGCCACTGCGCCTGCGCAGCCCTGGCCGTGTACGTCCTCGTTCATGCTCCCGTCACCAGGAGCGTCCTGTGCAGGTTCAGTACGAAAAAAACCTCTTCTGCAGCTGCACAGGTGCTCCCGGCTACGAGAGTGCGAACGAGGACGTGCACGGCCAGAGCTGCGCAGGCGCAATGGCCATCGACTCCCAGAATGGAAACTGCACCGCGGTGGGAGAAAGGAGGATTGGTCAGTACCAATGCGGACACAGGGCGGCTGCAGGGGGCTGACAGAAGCCCCAGGTAAGTGAAACCCTTTTTTTTTTTACTTAGGACCACTATCGTGAAAAAAATAGGCAGTTAAAATCTGACAGAACCAACACCTTTTGGGCCAGTCCATCTTCTCATGGGGTATTCTCAGGGTTTTCTTTGTTTTCAACAGCATTTCCTGAACAGCAGTTGCAAAGTCTAACTAACAAAAGAGTGTGCAAATGAGTAGGGAGGCTGGCTGCTATCTGACTATTTTGGCAGTTAAACCACTGTTCAGGAAATGCTGTTGAAAACAAAGAAAACCCTGAGAATCCCACATGAGGAGATGGACTGGCCCAAAACCTGTCAGTTCTGTCAGATTTTAACTGCCTACTTTTTTGGCGATAGTGGTCCTTTTAACTCAGGTTCCCTTTCAAGAAATTAACCCTGGCTGTTCAGTAGCAGGAGCAATGCTGAAGCTGAAATACTTTGGACATAAAATAGGATTGCGGGATTCATTGGAGAAGACCCTGATGCTGGGAAAGATCAAGGGCAAGAGGAGGCAGGTATGGCAGAGAATGAGACGGGTAGATAATATCATGGAAGCAACAAACATGAGATTGGACAAGCTCCGAGAGGCATTAGAGTAAAGAGGGGTCTGGTCTGGTCTATGGAGTTGCAAAGAGAAGAACATGAATAAATACGGACTGAACAACAACAAACAATCCATTCAAATTAAACTTCAAATACCCAAAACACTCATGACATGTAATAATGATTAAAAAAATTCACACCAAACTACAAATGTTAAAGAACTGATTGTTGTAAAAGTAGACCGAAAATATATTATAACAACAGAGGCTGGTCCTCATGCAGACAAGAATCAAAATCATCCATCTGTATCCAAAAATAGTAACAATGCAATAAAATAAGATGAGCATATAAAGGAACATGCAGAGCACAGGCAGCCAGGACCACATGGCCAGATAATCTTTGTGACTCTGCATATCACACAGGGATCATCTTCCTTATTTTTGCATAACTTTATATCTGATTGTGACAAAAATGTGAGTTTGGAACTTAGGTTGTCATCAAAGAGGCACTATAGTGACATGTAGTGGAATACAGGAACTTCTTCAGGATTCCCAATATTAAGGTAATTTTCTTGGTTTCAGCTTCAGAAACCCTTCCTATATCTATGATTAGCCAAGACCAGGCATGGGCAAACTCGGCCCTCCAGCTGTTACGGAACTACAAGTCCCACAATGCATTTGCCTTTATAAGTCATGACTGTGGCTGTCAGACTCCTGCAACGCATTGTGGGACTTGTAGTTCCTTAACAGCTGGAGGGCCAAGTTTGTTCATGCCTGGCCTAGACTGTTAAGCTTTGCAGATTTCTCCTCCCAGAGCATCCTGGGAGACCAGGTATACTTTCTACTGATTTTAGAACTTTCACTAACCAAACATTCTACAGAGATCACCTGACAGTTCTAAAGATGTCCCCACCTGTGATAAATTTCAGAATGTACATCTAGGAGAGGAAAGATTTTACAATGGGCAATCACTGACTAATGTATAAAGAAATATTGCAAAAAAAAAAACAATTTTATTCATTATCTTATTTTCACTACAGTTCCTCTTTAACCCCGCTGTGATTGCAGTACCTGTTCATCAATACATACTGTATATTTCAAATCACATGATATTTGATCAGCTTGTGTCCTGAGTTACGTGTAATATATTGTTGTTATGGACAGCTGTCTGGGCATCTTGTGCTAAAAGGATTGTATTTCAATGCTAAATTAATTTCAGCATTTTCATTGCAGGCTTGACGTAAGCATGGCGGAGCGTTACAATCTGCTGAGAGCAGGAGGTGAAGTAGGCTGGTGACTTCTTCTGAAAAGGGTCTGTATTCCACAAAAATCAGCACACTCAGGTGCATAATGCAAAACTTCAAGCTCTTTAAATGCAAAAAGGTTTCCACATAGTGCAATGGGTGTTAAAGGAGTTCTTGGGGGGGGGGGGGGTTGTTAAGAATAAAAACGGACACTTACCTGGGACTTCTACCGGCCCCGTGAATCGGTAATGTCCCGCACCGTCCTCCAACGATCCGCCGTTCTCGGCCGCCGCCGGTCCCGGTCTAAAAGGCATCTGAGACCCACTGCAGCTGTGCGGTGCTCGCTCACGCACGCATCATCGGGAGCTTACTGCGCGGGCGCAGTACAACAAAACTTCGTACTGCACCTGCGCAGTAAGCTCCCGATGACACACGCCAGAGCCAACATTATTCGTCTTGTTAGACGAATATATTGCCGGGACCGGAGGCGGGGAACCGAGGAACGTAGGAGGACGGCGTAGGACATTACAGCTTCAGGGGGCTAGTAGAAGCCCCAGGTAAGTGTTTCCATTTTTATTTTAAAAAAAAAACCCACGAGAACCCCTTTAAACAAGGACCCGAAATTTGCAGTAAATAGGCGTCAATGACGTCTGTTCCCTCATGGACTTTTTATACAAGGTGGCCAGCAGGCATTTGATGGACTGTGGGTGTCTATTGCGAGTTGCTGGTCCTTGTTTAACCACCTGAGGACAACGGTGTTAAACCCCCTTAGTGACCTGGACATTTTTTACTAAAATGGCCACTGCAGCTTTAAGGCCTAGATGCAGGGCCGCACATCTCAGCACACAATCAGCGCACAAGTGATTCCCCCCCCCCCCCTTTTCTCCCCACCAACAGAGATCTCTGTTGGTGGGGTCTGATCGCTCCCCCAATGTTTATTTATTTTTTTGTAAATATTTTTATTATTTATTTTTTAATAAAAATGCTTCTTTTTTTTCTTATTTTTACAACCTCCTTCCCTCTCCCAGGCCAGCAAATCACTGCGATCGGCTGTGATAGGCTTCAGCCTATCACCGCCGAACACTTCTTTGTCCCCAGTACAGTGCTTAGATCGCAGCGCTGTACATGTATATTAGACGGCGGTTTCACCGTGTAACAGTCTCCGCCGCTGGGAGACTAAAGGCGAAGCAGAGCTCCAAGCAGGGATGCGCGCGATCTCCTGCTAGCTCCATAGAAGGACGTTCACTCTAATCGGGGTGGTGCGGTCGGCAAGAAGTTAACGCGCATTAAAAGAGCTTGAAGTTTTGCTTTTATACATCTGAGTGTGCTGATCTTTGTGGAATACAGATGTACGTGTGCCACCTGGTGCTCTGGTGACTGGATCACTTTGCACCTCAACTGCGATTAGGTGAGTGCGGCTGGGCGGGCCAGTATAAAAGGGTGTACATGGCTAATGGACAAAAAAGGACGCCACTATAGACTGCAATGCAAAATATCGGCTATTGGGCGCCCGACAGGAAATAAGGGCGCCCGAGAAACAGCGGTTACAGGGATCGTGTCAACAAAAGTTTTCGTTTACAGAATAAGGTTTATTACAAATATTGTTTACAAGTTCGTTTCAACTTTGTGGTTTACTTATTTTTTCGTTTTTAAATTTCGCTTATAGGAGCTTTTACTTATTTTTCCGGTTTTAAATTTCGCTTTCAGGGCTGTAACAAGTAAATTTTCGTTTACACTTATTTTATCATTTAAAACTCGTTTTCATATGTATAATGCTTAAATATTGTTTTCAACCTTGTTGTATTGGAAATACATCGCTTTTGGTATTAACTTTGTTTTTTACACTTATTATGCGTTAACCTCCTTATCGGTATGGACGAGCTCAGCTCGTCCATTACCGCCGGAGGGTGCTGCTCAGGCCCTGCTGGGCCGATTATCGCCAAATAAAAAGCAGCACACGCAGCCGGCACTTTGCCAGCCGCGTGTGCTACGTGATCGCCACCGCTCTGCGGCGATCCGCCGCGAGCAGTGGCAAAAGAGGGTCCCCCCAGCCACCCGAGCCCTGCGCAGCCGGACCAATCTGTTCCGGCCAGCGCTAAGGGCTGGATCGGAGGCGGTTGACGTCAGGACGTCCGCCATGGCAACGAGAAAAGCAAAACAAGGAGGGCCGCTCATCTTTTTCTATTTATAATATTATTAATGTGTACGTGATTTTAACGCTATTTATTCTATTCCAAATATATAAATTATTCTATTCATGTTATTTATAGTGAAGTATTTCAAGGATTGAATATATTGTTTATATGTGTGTAAGGGTGTTTGTGCAGTGGGAAAGGTTAGGGTTAGGCATCACCAGGGAGGTCTTAGGGTTAGGCACTACCAGGGGGGTCTTAGGGTTAGACACCACCAGGGTGGTCTTAGGGTTAGGCATCACCAGGGAGGTCTTAGGGTTAGGCACTACCAGGGGGGTCTTAGGGTTAGGCACCACCAGGGGGGTGGTTAGGCACCACCAAGGGGGTGGCTAGGGTTAGGCACCACAGGGAGGGGTGGTTAGGGTTAGGCACCACAGGGGGGTCGTTAGGGTTATGCACCACCAGGGGGGGGGGGTCTAGGAGTTAGGGATAGGTACAGGGAGGGTTCTGTGTGAGAGTAGGGATAGGTATAGTTACAGTACAATATACACCACCAGGGGGGTGGTTAGGGTTAGACACCACCAGGGGGGTGGTTAGGGTTAGGCACCACCAGGGGGGTGGTTAGGGTTAGGCACCACCAGGGAGGTCTTAGGGTTAGGCACCACCAGGGGGGGTGGTTAGGGTTAGACACCACCAGGGGGGTCTAGGGGTTAGGGATGGGTACAGGGAGGGTTCTGTGTGAGAGTAGGGATAGGTATAGGTTACAGTACAATATACACCACCGGGGGGAGGTTAGGGCTAGGCACCACCAGGGGGTCTAGGGGTTAGGGATAGGTACAGGGAGGGTTCTGTGTGAGAGTAGGGAATAGGGATAGGTATAGTTACAGTACAATATTTGTAATATACACAATTTATTAAATTATGTATATTTACGCAAAGGGGGGGGGGGGTCTAGGGAATAGGGATAGGGAGAGCCTACAGTTAGGTATAATTGCAGTAAAATACCTGTAAAATCTACCATTGTATTACTATGCTTAATACAAGGGCAAAAATATCGTTTTTTGTCTGTAAAGTGAAACCTATTTTTATACACAATCCAAAGACAAAGAAGTGTTTAAAGAGAACCCGAGGTGGGTTTGAAGAATGTTATCTGCATACAGAGGCTGGATCAGCCTATACAGCCCAGCCTCTGTTGCTATCCCAAACCCCCCAAAGGTCCCCCTGCACTCTGCAATCCCTCATAAATCACAGCCACGCTGCTGACAAACAGCTTGTCAGAGCTGGCTGTGTTTATCTCTATAGTGTCTGTCTGCTGCTCTCCCCGCCACCTGCAGAACTCCGGTCCCCGCCTGCATCCCTTCCCTCCCTGCTATGCAGGAGGCGGGGGAGCAGCCGAGACTGACACTACAGATGTAAACACAGCCTCACAGCACGGCTGTGATTTATGGGGGATTGCAGAGTGCAGGGGGACCTTAGGGGGGTTTGGGATAGCAACAGAGGCTGGGCTGTATAGGCAAATCCAGCCTCTGTATGCAGATAACATTCTTTAAACACACCTCGGGTTCTCTTTAAGATCTTTTTTTTTTACTTTCGACTAAATTATGACTAAATTATCTCATGCATGCTTGCTTGCTTACACTACCCAATCCGCAGGCCGCTACCCGCAATCCGACCCACAACACGATTAGAATCAAAACGGGTACCCGAACCCAACCTGCAATATGGGTAACCCGCAGGGACCCAACCAGATGCAGGCCTCTAAGGTACACACACATTCCACTGCAAGTCAGCTGTCAGTTTTCTGCAGCCTAGTGCCACTTATGTGTCTTTCACTCAAAGGCAGGTAATTTGGGCACCACCATGGTTAATTGTGGTTAAAGAAGTGCCCACTGTGTAATAGCCGAAGCCCATATTACATTAAGAAGAGGCAGGTAGAGTTAAGTGTAGGGTCAGGGCCAGACTTCTGAATATGAAAAATGGGCTGCTTCATATAGTTACATAGTTATTTGGGTTGAAAAAATACATATGTCCATCGAGTTTAACCAGTATAAAGTACAACACCAGCCTGCTCCCTCACATATCCCTGTTGATCCAGAGGAAGGCAAAAACCCTTACAAGGCATGGTCCAATTAGCCCCAAAAGGGAAAAAATTCCTTCCCTACTCCAGATGGCAATCACATAAAATCCCTGGATCAACATCACTGGGCATTACCTAGTAATTGTAGCCATGGATGTCTTTCATCCCAAGGAAAGCATCTAAGCCCCCTTTAAATTCAGGTATAGAATTTGCCATTACTACTTCCTGTGGCAATGCATTCCACATCTTAATCACTCTTACTGTAAAGAACCCTTTCCTAAATAAATGGCTAAAACGTTTTTCCTCCATGCGCAGATCATGTCCTCTAGTCTAGTCCTTTGAGAAGGCCTATGGACAAAAAGCTCATCCGCCAGGTTTTATATTGCCCTCTGATGTATTTATACATGTCAATTGGACTGAAAGAGAAGGCTGAAAATGGAGGGCAACACATCAAGAAGGGAAACTGGTGCTCAAGGGAGTTGCTCAAAAAAGAGAGGGCTGCATACAATTATGATACACATGGAAGAGGGGGCTGCACATGGAATGGGAGGGGACTGCTGTATATGGATGATACACATGGAAGAGGGGGCTGCACATGGAATGGGAGGAGCTGCTGTACATGGATGATACACATGGAAGAGGGGGCTGCACATGGAATGGGAGGGGCTGCTGTATATGGATGATACACATGGAAGAGTGGGCTGCACATGAAATGGGACGGGTTGCTGTACATGGATGATACACATGGAAGAGAGAGCTGCATATGGAATGGGAGGGGGCTGCTGTACATGGATGATACACATGGAAGAGGAAGCTGCACATTGAATGGGAGGGGCTGCTGTACGTGGATAATACACATGGAAGAGGGAGCTGCACATGGAATGGGAGGGGCTGCTGTACATGGATGGTACACATGGAAGAGGAAGCTGCACATGGAATGGGAGGGGCTGCTGTACGTGGATGATACACATGGAAGAGGGGGCTGCACATGGAATGCGAGGGGGCTGCTGTACATGGATGATACACATGGAAGAGGGGGCTGCACATGGAATGGGAGGGGGCTGCTGTACATGGATGATACACATGGAAGAGGGGGCTGCACATGGAATGGGAGGAGCTGCTGTATGTGGATGATACACATGGAAGAGGGGGCTGCACATGGAATGGGAGGGGCTGCTGTACGTGGATGATACACATGGAAGAGGGGGACATGGAGTGGGAGGGGGCTGCTGTCTATGGATGATACACATGGAAGAGGAAGCTGCACATGGAATGGGAGGAGGGCTGCTGTACATGGATGATACACATGGAAGAGGGGGCGGCACATGGAATGGGAGGGGCTTCTGTATATGGATGATACACATGGAAGAGGGGGCTGCACATGGATTGGGAGGGGCTGCTGTATATGGATGATACACATGGAAGAGGGGGCTGCACATGGATTGGGAGGGGCTGCTGTATATGGATGATACACATGGAAGAGGGGGCTGCACATGGAATGGGAGGGGTGCTGCTGTATATGGATAATACACATGGAAGAGGGGGCTGCACATGGAATGGGAGGAGGGCTGCTGTACATGGATGATACACATGGAAGAGGGGGCTGCACATGGATTGGGAGGGGCTGCTGTATATGGATGATACACATGGAAGAGGGGGCTGCACATGGATTGGGAGGGGCTGCTGTATATGGATGATACACATGGAAGAGGGGGCTGCACATGGATTGGGAGGGGCTGCTGTATATGGATGATACGCATGGAAGAGGAAGCTGCACATGGAATGGGAGGGGACTGCTGTATATGGATAATACACATGAAAAAGGGGGCTGCACATGGAATGGGAGGAGGGCTGCTGTACATGGATGATACACATGGAAGAGGGGGCGGCACATGGAATGGGAGGGGCTTCTGTATATGGATGATACACATGGAAGAGGGGGCTGCACATGGAATGGGAGGAGCTGCTGTATGTGGATGATACACATGGAAGAGGGGGCTGCACATGGAATGGGAGGAGGGCTGCTGTACATGGATGATACACATGGAAGAGGGGGCTGCACATGGCATGGGAGGGATGCTGCTGTATCACCCCAGTACTGCAAACTCTTCACTGGTTGTCAGTAAAATGGAGAATCAATTTTAAGATCTGCCTGCTGACATTCAAGGCTCTACACCACATGGGACCCAAATACATAGCGGATCTATTGGAACTTTATGCCCCTCCACGCACCCTCCGCTCTGCCAACAAGATGAAGCTGGTTATTCCCAGGATACACTTAACATTTGGTGCTCGGGCCTTTTCCTACGCAGCCCCTACTCTATGGAACTCACTTCCACAATCAGTACGAGAGGCTCCTTCTCTGGACAGCTTTAAAAAAAGGCTAAAAACTCACCTCTTTTCCCGAGCCTTTGAGACTGCATAATGCAGGGTCACAGCGCTTTGAGTCCCCAGGGAGAAAAGCGCTATATAAATATTATTGTTATTGTTGTTATATGGATGATACACATGGAGGAGGGAGCTGCACATGAATTGGGAGGGGCTGCTTTATATGGATGATACACATGGAAGAGGGGGCTGCACATGGATTGGGAGGGACTGCTGTATATGGATGATACACATGGAAGAGGGGGCTGCACATGGATTGGGAGGGGCTGCTGTATATGGATGATACACATGGAAGAGGGGGCTGCACATGGATTGGGAGGGGAGCTGCTGCACATGGAAGGGGAACCACAACATACTTTGCCTAGGGACACACAAAGTGTAAATCCGGCCTTGCGTAGAGCTTACAGATGGGGCTAGATTAGGAATTGGCTACAGGTAGAATAAGTGCAGGTAAAAGCCTTATTGCCAATATTCTGCTTCACCAAAATTTCTCCTCCTCCTCATTTGTTTTGTCAACTCTGACTCTTTTTAACCATCTGAACTTTTGCACGCCAGATGTGTCTGTCATCACTGCTTCTTTCAACTGTTGCATAGGCATATTCATAGCTTCACATATACTGTCCATCCATCTTACCCTCCGCTGTCCTCTTCTTCTTTTGACCTCAGTTTTTCCAAGCATCACAAATGTCTCCAAAGAATCCAGTGTTCTCATTATGTGACTAAAGCATTTGAGTTTTAATAGTAGTATCATCTCTTCTAGTGAACACGTTGGCCTTATTTCTTTAAGTACAGACTGGTCAGATCTTCGAGCATTCCAGGGAATTCTCCAAACCTGCAATTCAAAAGCATCAATTTTTCTTTGCATGACCTTATTTATAGTTCACAGGTTATCTCTAGGAAGACCATAGCTTTAACTATCCTGATCTTTGTTGGTGAGGTGACATCTCTATCCTTTAGTATCAAATTTGCCATAGCTTTTCTCCCAAGTAACAAGTATCTCTTAATTTCATGGCTGCAGTCATCATCTGCAGAGATCTTCAATCCCAGAAAGATTCAATCTTCTACAACTTCTTTTTTTCTCCATCTATTTGCAAATGGTTCATTGGAGCAGATGATATGACTTTTCTTGATAACAAGCAGTAGACCAGCTTTGGCACTTTCTTGTTTGACACTCATAATTAGGCTCTTCAGTTCTTCTCCATTCACCCAAATTACCCAGTGCCATTTTCCTATTTACGCTTTTCCCATTTCCTCTTTATACAGCTTCTGTGTTAGTGCTTGTTTGTGATAGTAGGTGAAATAGGGGTGAAGTGCAATTGTCCTTTGGGACTTTGGATACAAGTGCCTGATATAAACTACAGTATTTTATATTCTAGCCTCTTCTGTGAACATCTTGCCCCCTACTTGTGCCAATCTTTTATTCCATACCTTACACCATGTAACCAGCAGTTGATTATATTAATTCCATAAACAATACTACACTTAGTATGTATCTTTGGAGCCCCTCCCCCCAATCGTGTAACTACAATTCATGGGGCCCCCCAGCGACATGTTGATGGGGCCCCTCATTGTTCGCACCCCTTCCCTTGCCTCCCCTTGGTGCCCCTTACTGCCTTGGGGCCCCATCTCACAAGGGTCATAAAACAAGTGTAAACATTGTGATCTTCACACCCATAACGTGAGTAGCCACAAAAACACCTGATGTGAAGTATAGTCTCCTGTATCGGAGGAAGGAAAGGTTAGTAGTTGGGGCCCCCTTACAGCTCTGGGCCCCCTGAGATAGCAGAGGCTGCTCCCCTCTAGTTACACCCCTGACTTTGCATGGTAGGGCTGGATTTACTATAAGGCACTGCAGGCACACGCCTACAAGCGCCTGATGGTGGAAAGGCGGCTCAGTCCCCTCCCCTAGTGCCTCCTCCCTCCTTCTTTATGCAGAGTCCTAAAGAGAGTGTAAATGAGTTTACTCACCCTGCTCTCTGCATTCCACTGACGAGATCTCCCTGACAAGAGTCAGGGGCACCACTAGCTTCCTAATACTGAGGATATCCCTGGCTACCTACTAAGGGGCACCTCTAACTACCTATGACGGGCAAGGGAAGTAAGAGAGAAGTGACAGCTGCGCGGTTCGTTGAGGGTTTGAAGGTTCACGGAGGGGTAAGTCTAGGGTGCCAGGACATCTGTACCTATAGGCTCCTTTGATGTAAATGCGGGCCTACCACCAGGCAACAGCCCCATTACAGGTACCTAAAAATAGCCTACAATTTCCCACAGCAATCAGATACTTTCCTTTTCTTGAAACATCAGAAAAAGACATAAGGGAAATCAGGTCTGGATTTGCTATAAGTAGCAGTACGTGTTGTTCTTTTTCAGGCTTTCTTACATGCATGAGTAACAGTTACGAGAAATGACATTCAGGGGATGAATGGTGTCAGTACTGTTCATACGTAGTTATTTCAGCACTACACAGTCATTGTGCGCAGCTATCTCATCACTGCTCATAGATGTTACTGGGCCTCACACATGATCATTCCCAAGACTTACTCAGTGATTCAGGAGAATAAGTAGTCACGTCTATAAGTAGCCTGTGGGAGGAAAAAAGCTTTGAATCATCAAGGTGATTTGCTAATGTATTTACCCGTAATTTGGTGCTATTTTTGAACAGAAAACTACCACTGCATTTCAAGGGGGTCACTGAAGTATGAAGACCTGCTGGTCCAAACGTGGGCGGCCCTCAGCTGTACACGTGACCCTCCGTAAGACTGTCTCCTCTGTCTTTAAAGAGAACCTGAACTGAAAGTAAAAAGTCAAAATAACCATACACAGGTCATACTTACCTCCTATGTAGTCTACTCCTCAATCCCTTTCTCCTCTCCTGCGTCCCATTTGTCCACTGTGATCAATGGAATTCTCTGTCCTCCATTTTGAAAATTGCCATTATACCATAACAGCTTCCTGGTCAGCACACTGTTATACTGTAATATTACCGACTTGAGCCATAGGGAAACATGGACATTACCCTGCACATTCAGTTGTAACTGACAGCTGCTGATGTATAACTGACAGTAACTGGTATATTTCAGTTCTGACAAAATCTTGTCAGGACTGGAAGGGATCAATGTAAGAAGAAAATGGTGAGCTTATGAGAGGAACTGCTGGTGAGGTTAGTATGTAATATTCATTTGCAGCTATGTCATGTGTTTATTTCAAATAATTTTACTCACTTCAGGTTCCCTTTAAAGCAGGGGTCTCAAACTCGCGTCCCGCGGGCCATTTGCGGCCCTCGATACAATATTTTGTGGCCCGCGCCGGCAAAAGCTTCCTTATAGTTCGCTTCAGTGCTCCCAAGTAATCTGCCGCATCCCCGCCGCTAAACGAGGTCTGCAGAGCCCCCAAATCGCCCGGGGGGCAATCTGCCGGCATCTCCTGGAAGGGGCAGAGCTTTCAGCTTCAGCTCTGCCCCTCCCGACGTCAATCGCGGCGCATCGCCGCCTCTGCCCGCCCCTCTAACTCTTCCTTCACAGAGAGGGGCGGGGAGAGGCGGCGATGCGCCGCAATTGACGTCAGGAGGGGCAGAGCTGAAGCTGAAAGCTCTGCCCCTTCCAGGAAATGCCGGCGGATTGCCCCCCTGATTGACTTTTTTTGTGAAATCCCTTATGCAGCCCAGCCTCATCCTGACTTTGCCTCCTGCGGCCCCCAGGTAAATTGAGTTTGAGACCCCTGCTTTAAAGTAAACCTGAAGCTAAAAAAAACATGAGAAAATTAATTGTGTGTGTAGTACAGATAATCAATAGAACAATAGTAGCAAAGAAAAGAGTCACTTATTTTTATTTTCAGTTATATAGCTTTTTTTTTTTATAACATTGCAGTTTACAAATCACACTATACTATATAATATTTATAATATTTGCAGTTTACAAACCATACTCTATATTTTAAAGGAAGCCTGCTAAAAAAAGTATCAAATAAAAAAATACCTTGAGCTTCCTCCAGCCCCCTTCGCGCTGATTAGTCCCTTGCTGTCCTCCTCAGCTGCCTGCAGCCTCCGTACTCCGGCCCGGTAACTGTGGTACTCGGGGTCTTACTGCACATGCACAGCCTGGCCGAGGGCACCCCCGGCGCTGGCACGCTCCCATCACCGGTAGAGCTCTGTGCAGTACTACTAAGCAGGCACAGAACGTTCCTAGCCGAGAAGTGAGACAGGGGAGGGCACTTGGCCGTACTGCGCCTGCACCGAATGGCCCGACTTGTCAATTTACTGTGCCCGATTGCAGAGGCTGCAGGCGGCGGAGGAACGCAACAAGGAAAGAATAAGGCCGAAGGGGGCTGGAGGAAGCCCCAGGTATGTACAAAACTTTTTAACCTTTGCCTTAAGTACACTTTAAACAATAAAACAAAGCAGAGCTAATGACCATTTGAACTTTCCTGCAGTAAAACATTATCTCAACCTGTCTCTCACTGTTTCTTAGCTGTACTACCCATATAATTCATTATATCATGAGTTTATTTTCGCTTCAGGTTTGCTTTATATAGTACCCGAGCCAAAGCTCAGGTACAAAATTAGATGCTTGCCTAAAGAGAGGGAAGCCTCAGGATCCTATTGAGGCTCCCCTTAGTGCTCTGATGTCCCCAATCGCTGAGCGCGGCCCCCAGAAGTTTAGCGACAATGCATTGTTGCTAATCCTATTGGGACAGCGCAACTCTTCTTCCTCCAGCATGGCCGCGTGATAGTCGACCCAGCCCGCCCTGCGCATGTGCAGTAAGCCAGAGGCGCGGGCTCCGTGGGACTGTGCATGCACGGGCGGGCTCGTGGGGATACTGCACGGCGCAGGAAGAAGAGCTGCACGGCCCTGATGTGGAGGGGAGCCGCGCTTAGCATTGGGCAGCTTAGATCAGCAAGGGAAGCCTCAAAAGGATCCTAAAGCTTCCCTCTCTTAACCACTTGCCGACCGCACGCTTATACCGTGCGTCGGCAAAGTGGCAGCTGCAGGACCAGCGACGCAGTACTGCGTCGCCAGCTGCAGGCTGATTAATCAGGAAGCAGCCGCTCGCGCGAGCGGCTGCTTCCTGTCAAATCACGGCGGGGGGCTCCGTGAATAGCCTGCGGGCCGCCGATGGCGGCTCGCAGGCTAAATGTAAACACAAGCGGAAATAATCCGCTTTGTTTACATTGTACGGCGCTGCTGCGCAGCAGCGCCGTAAGGCAGATCGGCGATCCCCGGCCAATCAGCGGCCGGGGATCGCTGCCATGTGACAGGGGACGTCCTGTCACAGGCTGCACAGGACGGATAGTGTCCTGTGCAGCCCCGATCACCGGGGGGACAGGTAGGAGAGGGAGGGGGGTGAATGTCGCCGCGGAGGGGGGATTTGAGGTACCCCCCCCCACCAGCCACACGCAGGCAGGAGAGATCGGACCCCCCCAGCACATCATCCCCCTAGTGGGGAAAAAAGGGGGGTGATCTGATCTCTCTGCCTGCACCCTGATCTGTGCTGGGGGCTGTAGAGCCCACCCAGCACAGATCACATAATACAATGCTGGTCCTTAAGGGGGGGTAAAGGGTGGGTCCTCAAGTGGTTAAAGAGGAACTCCAGTGAAAATAATGTGATCCAAAAAGTGCTTACTTTTTACAATAATTATGTATAAATGTTTTAGTCAGTGTTTGCTCATTGTAAAAGCTTTCCTCTCCCTGAGTTACATTCTGACATTTACCACACGGTGACATTTTTACTGCTGGCAGGTGATGTCACTGGAAGGAGATGCTGCTTGCTTTTTTGGCAGTTGTAAACAGCTGTTATTTCCCACAATGCAACAAGGTCCCCACAGGGTGATATCAGGACCTCAGAGCTGTGAGATGCTGACATCACACTGTGGGAGGGGTTTCACCACAAAATCAGCCATACAGGCCCGCCTAATGATCCATTTGAGAAAAGGAATAGATTTCTCATGGGAAAGGGGGTATCAGCTACTGATTGGGATGAAGTACAATTCTTGGTTACGGTTTCTCTTTAAGGCATGTATCTGTTTTTGATCCCGAGCTGTTATGCGGTTTTTAGTTTAGTCTCTGTGCAGAGTTATTTTATGATTTCTGGCAGCGATGGTCGGCTGAACGGGGGACTGAAAAGCTAATCGTGCAGCCAAGTTTGCAACATTAATTTTTCTGTCTGCGTTTGGATGAAATGAGAACTGCCCCTTTGTCGGAGAGTGTTATGATAAGGTTTGCTTGCTGGCGCGAGTTCAGATTATTGAGAAAACCCAGTGAGGACATAAGCTAGGATAGCATGTGCTCCAACAGCTGCTGATAAATCTCTGGTGAGAGATAAAAGCGGGATTTTTGGCTCTCACATACTTGTACGCAGTTAGCTGCCCTTTGTTGACTGTAAAGATGGACCACACATAAGATGGCTAGATGCAAGCAATACAGGTGCATAAACAGGCATGCTAATACTGCATATGTGTACAGACAACCTCCCGGGGGGGAGGGGGGGTAATACAATGTTTTGTTTGTTTTTGATAAGTAGTAGTAGGGATTGGTTATAAATGATGGCAAGTTTTTTATTGCTTCCATGAACATAACTAAAAAAATCACTGAATCCCTGACAGACATTGAGCAGGACCCTACCAGGGGCATAATGCCAAATCACACGGCGTCCCAGCAAAACATCACAGGTACTAACCCCGCCCACCTCCCAATCCCACCCTTTTCCCCAGCGCCGAGGCCTTGGGAATCCCTCTTTAAGGGCCGGTTCAGACGGACGTCTTGCAGCGTCACGTCCTGCGGCGTCTCGTTCGGGAGCTCACACGGGCTTTCTGCAGCGATCGGCGACATCCCGTTGTGATCGGCATTTTTAGTTCCCACAGGGGGACATGAAGACACAGCGGTTAATCGACTCTGGAAGCCGCATGAGGCTTCCAGGGTCACCTGAAACGATGGAGAAAATCGGGATCTGAACGCCACGTTCGCACAAACGATACCCACCGCCTGATACAAATGTTCCCATTCGCTTGAATGCGTCAAGCGCCCGTGTGAACCAGCCCTAAAGGATACCAGAGTTCAAATTTGTTTTAGAAACGGGGGAGCAGGCATATACTGTTGTCTGTGCTGATGCCTGCCGCTCCCTCCTAGAAGCCTCGATCCTCGTCTGATCGGCCAGATCGGGACTTAATGCGCAGGCGCCGGCCGGGCTGCGCACTTCCAGCAGCACGCGCGTGGCTGGGAGCACACTGCACATGCATATGACATCATGCGCATGACGCAGTGATGTTGTGCGTCCCGGGCCATGGGCGTGTGCTGTAGGACGAGCGCAGCTTGGCCGGCGCCCAATCCGGCCGACCGGAAAAAGATCCCAGGGGGCTTTTAGGTGAGTTATGGGGGCTGAGAGGAGAATGGGCGGAGCGATGGGCATCAGCATAGGTAACAGTATATTTTTACTTCCCCCATTTCTCAAAAAAGATTTGAGCTCTGGTATCCTTTAAAGGAACCAGAGACAAGACCAAGTACAAGTGTACATACCCGGGGCTTCATCCAGCCCCATCCGCATGGGATGAACAATGCCCAGTTCGCTCCCTCCGTCTCTCTCTGGCCGAGAATAGTATTGCGCCTGCACTGCGCATGTTCAGACTGGCCGCGCCTGGCTGATGTAACATGATCCGGTAACGAAGAGGGAGAAGACTGAGGACGGCGGCGTGAAAGCAATCCGTGCGGATGAGGATGAAGGAAGCACCAGGTATGTATAACCAGAGCTGCTCAAATCTGGAACCGGAGGACATCCGGATAGTTGCTATCCAGATATCTCCCAGTAAACCTGTGCGGGGGCAATCTTACCTGTCTGACATCTTCTTCGGTCAGTCCCTCGGCACCTCCCACGATGCGGTCCAAGTGGCGGTCATGTGATTACAAACACTTCCTCCTTCCGGGTTGAAGGAGGAAGTGTTTGTAATCACGTGCCGCACGTGGAGTGCATCGTGGGAGGCACCGAGGGACGGACGAAGAAAACGTCTGACAGGTAAGATTAACCCCCCGCCCTCGCACAGGTTTACTGGGAGATATCCGGATAGCAACTATCCGGATGTCTCCCGGTTCCGAATTTGAGCAGCTCTATGTATAACACTTGTACTTTGTCTCGTCTCTGGTACACTTTAACCTTTCTGTCACAGCTTGTCTGTCGCACAGCAACTCTCTATGACACCCTCTAGTGGTGTCTCTCCTTTACAATCCTAAAATCCTTCCTTCCTGATGCCTAAACCTAAAATCCTCCTTTCAAAAATGAATACATTCTGAATACTGAACCTTTAAAATTGTCAAAAACGATATGGTTTTCATTTTTAAAATAAAAAATTTCAGAAACTATAACGTTGTCATTTTCAAACGATAATTATTGCACCCCCAATTTTCTGCTTTGGGCACCTTATAGCTAATTTGCATTAGTCCCTATGGAGCACCCAAATCGCCCATTAGCCACAGGCGTCCAAATTTAATGCTCCAGTTTTATAAATCCAGCCTATAACCATTGCAGAACAAGTTCACTCTTTCACCAAGAGTTAAAGTTGACCTGTAAAAGCAAAAAACTCCTCTAGGGGGGACTTGCCTCAGGTGGAGAAAGCCTCTGTGGAAATAGCCGAGCCGATCGGTTCTGTAAAGCTACCAGCCTGACAAGCGGAATTAGGAGGGTCCCAACGCTGGAATGAAGAGAGGGAAGAGGACGGGGGACAGCCTCTTTAGGATCCAGGAGCTTCCCCCTTCCAAGGTGAGTACCCTATAGGGGCACGTTTATTCATTACAGGTACACTTTAAAGTCAATTTCAAGTTAAAATAAAAAAAAATCACTATGGAGAGGGAAGGCTGTGGGTCCTATAGAGCCTCCCGCTCATCTCACGGTCCCCTCATCCCAGCGCTGTCACCCAGTAGTAGTATTTGACCAATCAGTGGAATACTGCTCTGTGCGGCCACAGGAGGCTGTGGAAGTCTTCGGTAGCCTGAGTGCTCTTGAAGATGGGCAGCTCCATACTGCACTTGCGCGGGCGTGCTCTCTCATGTGCTCACGCAGGCCCACTGCGGAGTTACCCGTCTACTGGAGCACTCAAGGGCTCCCGAAGACTTCTGAAGACTCTCGTGGCGACAGATGGGAATGAGGTGACAGCGCTGGAACATGGGGACTGTAGGAGGAACGTGAAGGCTCCATAGGACCCAGAGCCTTGCTTCTCCATAAGTACCATCTTTCCCCTAAAATAAGACCTCCCCGAAAATAAGATCTAGCTTATATTTCAAGCATGCTTGAAATATAGGCCCTCCCCCGAAAATAAGACCTAGCTGCTCACAAATCGAAGCCCAAGAGCCAGTCTGCTGACAAAAGTTGGGGTAATGTTCGCCTGCTCAACCCCCCACGCTCCTCAAATCCCCCCTCCACCGCTGCTGCGGCCGATTTACCTCCCCTGTTCCTGGCCCCTCCTCCATAAAGTCAGATCCCTCTGCGTGCTGCAGCTAATGCTGTGCATAATTAACCTATTGCGGACCGCCGCAGTATAAATCTACGGCGGGCAGGGGGCGCTGCGGTTCTAACCGGACGTAATCTCTACGTCCCATTGACCGCGCGCCCCCGCCCGTCCACGCCGCTGTCCGCACTCCATCTGCGACAAAATCAGCTGCCCTGCCGCCTCTATGACGGCAGAGCACTGTGAGCCGGGCAGGAGCCGTTTTCATTGGCTCCTGGCCCTGTCATTCATGTAAGCCGTTCCCATTGGCTTACATGGAGTGACAGGGTCAGGAGCCAATGAAAGCGGCTCCTGACCGGCGCACAGCTCTCTGCCGTCATAGTGATGGCAGAGAGAGCAGCCTGCGGCGGGGACAGAGCGGTGTGACCGTCAGGAGTGGTGGATTTTAGCGGCGATTCGTCGGGAAGCGGCGCTTTACTGGACCAGCACCCTCTGGTCCTTAAGGGGGCAGAGTTAAGCTCTTAGATCAGCAGTGAAGGCAGCGAAAGTTGAACAGTAACAAAGCCTGCATACAGGAAGCAATCTCTATTTACTTCCTGTTAACGGCGGGGCTGTTACTCTACAACTTTTGCTGCCTTCACCACTGATCTAAGTGCTGAATTATGCACAGCATTAGCCGCAGCCCGCAGAGGGATCTGACTTTATGGAGGAGGAGCCTGGAGCAGGTAAATCAGCAGCAGGGGTGGAGGGCGGAGCGCGGGGGGGGTAATCTGCCTACTTACACTGGCTATATACTGGAGGATCTGGCTATATACTTGGGGGGGGGGGGGGGATCTGGCTATATACTTGGGGCGTGGGGAATCTGGTTATATACTAGGGGGATCTGGCTATATACTAAAGGGGATCTGGCTACCCCCACAAATATAAGACCTCCCAGAAAATTAGCCCTAGCACATTTATTGATGGAAAAAATAATATAAGACAGTGTCTTATTTTCAGGGAAACACGGTAAGTATCTGTTTTGTTTTGGTTTTTTATTTCAATTGACATTGGCTTTCATTGTGGTCAGGTGTTTTTGACGTTCTTACAAACCTCTCATGACAGTTAGAATGTTTTTATTACAAACTCTAGAAATGAGCAGCACATGTGCCGATGCCGCGGCGCTCATGAGAATAGACTGTTGTTGGAGGAAAACACAGGCATGTGGTAATTGTACAGCAAAGCACAAATATGATCCCCGTGGATCAGTGAGTCATTGTGCGTAATCCTGGAAGAACCGTAGGAGACAGGCTCCAACTCGTTTACTGATGTGTTCATAGCTGGGCAATTATTGCTTTACTCTTCAGCTTCATCACTTCTCAGCTTTTGTCTTCTAGATCCATCTCTCAAGGGAGTTCTGCGCTGAGCAGATCAAATAATCTGTGAGTTTTGCAAACAATATATTTGCTTTCATAATTGATCAAAGCCAGCTACAGACAGGATGGATGGACAATGCATTTTAATCAAAGTCTTCCCCGGGCATTGACCGCTGTCCAGAAGCAACAGAACCGCTTGGGAAAGCAAATCTATCTCGTTTCTAAAAATATACCAGATGGGAGTAATCATTCACAGCATACTGCTCGGAAGTATTGAAGTTAAGTACAGGCGGTCCCCACCTTACAAACAGGCAGGGCCGGATTTACCATAAGGCACATGCCTATAGGCGCTTGATGATGGAAAGGCGTCCTAATGAGAGTGTAAATGAGAGGTTACTCACCCAGCTCTCAACATTCAACTAACGAGATCTCCCTTCAGTCAGGGGTACCTCTAGCAACTTAATACTGAAATTCCTCTATCTACCTTATAGTTGGGGCACCTCTAGCCACTTAGTATTAGGTAGCCAGAATATTAAGGGGCACCTGTAGCTACCTATGATGGGCAAGGGAAGTAACCACTTTATTTTTCTGGAGGTGTGTTTAGCTTTCAGGGATAATAAAGGGACAATTTGCATATTCAACAGTGATGCATTGTGGAGACATTATATGCTCACCCCAACCTGAATTATCAGTAATACCTTCTGTTTTAAGAAGGCAAAATTCTGCTTTTTATAGCATCTTAGTGAGAGGGCTTTTTGGTCTCTTTCAGCCCCTTACACACTCCTAGGAGTCCTTGTTCACCATGAGCTTGCTGAGCAATTTGTAACTATAGATTGCCATTTAGAATGATGTATTGCAATGAAAACAGTGGCCACCCAATAGGCAATCTTAAAGAAAACCTGTAACTTTAAAAAGATCCCCTGGGGGGTACTCACCTCGGGTGGGGGAAGCCTCCGGATCCTATCGAGGCTTCCCCCGTCCTCCTGTGTCCCACGGCGGTCTCACTGCGCCCCTCCGAATAGCAAGGATGTAAATATTTACCTCCCCATCTCCAGCGCAGGCGCAGTATCGGCTCTCCGCTCGGAGATAGGCGGAAATAGCTGATCTCTGTCGGTCCCCTCTACTGCGCAGGAGCAAGTCTCCTGTACCAGCGCAGTAGAGCGTACCCGACAGAGATCGGCTGTTTTCGCCTATCTCCGTGCTGAGAGCCCCAACAACGCCCCCGCTGGAGCCAGGAAAGGTAAATATATATATTGTCAGGCTTGTCGAGGGAGAATTGATGGACACATTGGGGGAGCCTGCGCTGGATTGCCTGCAGCTACAGGGGAGGGGGAAGCCTCATTGGGACCCTGAGGCTTCCCCCTCCCGAGGTGAGTATCCCCAGGGGAACTTTTTTTTTGTTACAGGTTCCCTTTAATTCAGCCTCCCAACGTTGCAAATCATATGAAGCACTATTCTCCATAAGTTTGTTCTCGTTATACTATAAAGAAGAAAAGGAAAAATAAAAGAGAAAGAGAAGAAAAAATTATGCACCCTGAAATCACTCCTTCAAAGCTGCACACCTCACTACCCCAAACAGTGACGGCCAAAGGGTAACCAGGGGGTTTGACCCAAGAAAGAAAAAGGAAGGAGAGAGGCAAACAAGTAGCCCCATGCCTGCGTACAGAAGAAAAGACAACGAGGCACTGTAAATGCACAAAGGGTACCTTTACTCAATGGTGATCACACATCGGGTGAGCGGTGGGGGTGACAGAGGCCTGACAGCCGTTTCGCTTACAACTAAGCTTCCTCAGAGGTCAATAAAGAGTACAACAGTACCCAAGTGTGTCAGGATTTAAATAGGTCTCTCTTACCGCAGTGTTGCGGCTGACGCCGTCCTCTCGTGCTGGCCGTGGCTTCCGGCGCAGAAGCTCCGCCCCCCGGAAGTGATGTAGACGCCGCTCTAACCAATTGGTGAGCAGTGGGTCTCCCTGCTCGTACGTGTCATCATCTTCCTTATGGGGGCGTCATCATCTTCCTTATGGGGATGTCATCGCGCGCCTGCCCATTGGTCAGCAATGGCGGCGGGTTGTCATGGTGATCATTGACCTTATCGAGACACACAAGGGGACACAGCCGTCTGTCATAAATAACATAGTGAAGTTAGAAAACTTTAAAACTACATATAGAAAGAAAGCACTCATGCAATAAATGGACATAGAGAGGTAGTTAAACATTAATATTTAGAAAGAAAGCAATGCAGCTCATTCCTTTCATTTAGCCCTAATGGGCCACACGCTTTTGTCTCAGAGATCAATCTGGCTTCATGTTGCAGCAGAATTTGTTCATGGTTCCCACCCCTATTTGGGATGGGGACTTGCTTTAAACCCAAAAATCTCAGATGATCTGTATTCCCATTATGGAAATCCGCATATGCGCTATAAATCTTCCTGCCCCGATTCCTGTCTGGACAGAGTGCACATGTTCCTGGAATCTAGAACAGATCCTATGTGTGGTTTGTCCTATGTAAAATCGTCCGCAAGTGCAAATCAACGCATACACAGTGTACTTGGAGCGGCAATGCCAAAACTGTTTAAAACGAATAGCTTTAGCACCCAACGCACACTTTTACCAGTCAAAAAGTGTGCGCAGTGATTGCAATTTCCGCATCTAAAGTTACCCACTGGTATGTTTCTTTGCAGCCAACTCTGCTCAGGTTGCACTTTAAACTCACTATGTGTGACATAGTCGCCAATCGTTCTAGCTTTTCTAAAAGAAATTAAGGGTCTAGAGCTGGGCCGGCCACTACAGATGATCTAGTGCTCGACTGAAACTCACACCAATGTTTATGAATTATAGCTTTAATTCTCTCGGCCATAGGGGAATAGTCAAAGATACAGGTTAAGGTTTTTGTTTTTTCTCCCTGTCTGGGATTACGCTTTTGCTTGCTTTTATTAGTCATTAGCTCTACACGATCTAGGGCATCTGCCCTCCTGAAAGCCTGATTCAAGTCAATCATGGGATACCCCCTAGTGGACAGTCTGATTGCCAGCTCTCTACTTTGGAGGATAAAATCCTCCCTTTTGTAGTTATTGCGTTTAAGTCTGACAAACTGTCCATAGGGGATAGCCTTTAGCGTATGAGGGGGGTGGAAGCTGGTCTGGAGGAGCACGGAATTAGTGGCCGTGGATTTTCTGTGTCCTCTGCTGAGGACCCTATGATTCTCAACATACAGCTCCAGGTCAAGAAAGGACAAACTGTTATCCGCTAGTTGCCCCGTGAACTGCATGTTGAGATCGTTACCATTCATATATTTGTAAGAACTGTTCAAATTCACCCACCATGCCTCTCCAGGTCAGCACCACATCATCCACATACCGGTTTCAGTGGCCAATCTTCTGTTTGAATGGATTTTCGTCCCCAAAGGAACAGATTGGAAAACGTGGGTGCTACCAGTGTCCCCATGGCAACCCCGGATCTCTGATTGTACCATCTGTTGTTGAAGAGGAATACATTATGGATCAGCACAAAATGTAAACATTGCATCATATAGTCAATCCATAACTCATCTTTTCTGCATTCCAGCAGTATTTGTTTGATAACACAGATACCTAAGGCTTGTGGGATCCTGGTATAGAGACTGACCACGTCAATCGTGGCCAGTCTCTTGTTCTCCCCAAGTTCCACACCCCCGACCTTCCCCAAAGCATCCAAGGTGTCAGCTAGGTGGGTGGACACCACCCTAAGAAAAGGTCTTAATTGGTAGTCCAGAAATCTGGACAGAGGTTCCGTCAAAGAACCCCTGGCTGACACAATCGGACGCCCAGGGGGGGAGATCGGGTCCTTGTGGACCTTGGGGAGAAAGTACCACACTGGCTTCCTAGGGTACTCAGGTAACAAACCCTCCCCCATGCGTTTGGTGAGGAAGCCAAGCTCCACCCCTTTTCTGAGTAAACTGTGTAACATGGCCTTATGCTGATGTAATGGGTTATTTTTTAGCTTTACGTAAAACCCATCATCCCCTTCAAGTTGTCGAAGGGCTTCTTGTATATAGTAGTTCCTAGACATGACAACGAGGTTTCCCCCCTTGTCTGCCTTCTTTAGTACTATTTGGTTATTATTTTTCAGCCATTCTAAAGCCTGTTGTTCTTCCTTGGTGATGTTGGATTCAACCTCAGGGTAAATGAGGGCCTGCATGTCCTGCAAGACTTTGCGATTCAATATGTTCACTGCTGACCCTGGATTTGTGTGGAACTCCTTAATGGATTTACAGAGACGAAAAAGTTCCTCACTTGGGTTGTCCCTATCCTCTGCTGTTTCAATTTCCACATTCCCTTCAAGCCATAGTGTCTCCAAATTAGCAAGTGTTTCTTGATCAGTGGGATTGTCCAGACTTGGAACAAAAAAGCCTAAATTGCTAATGGTGGTGTGGCTGTTAAGGCGGAAGTCCTCTGGAGTATCAGTCCCTTTTCCTTCCTGCCACAGTGCAATGTTCAGCTTTTTAATTGTCTTATACCAGTCTACCTCAAAGTTGAACTGGTTAAAGCTACATGTTAAGGAGAAATTGAGGCCCTTTTTTAAGATGGATTCACACCCAATGGAAAGGGAGACTCCCGATATAATAATAATCTGGAGGTTTTTTCCCATTTTAACTGCCTGAAGTTCTAATATCTCTTCCTGCGTTGCCCCCTCCCATAGGTCCCCCTCCCCCATGTAACTTTTTGGAGGGTGTTTTTCTGATGGTGACGGGACCTTCCTCCTCGTCCTCGTCTGATACTTCCCCTAAAGGGATGTCGACACATCTTCTCTTGGGCCCCATGCCCATGGCACCTGAGGAAAGGGGTGGGGGGTAGGCTGTTATTATTATTTATTGGATTTATATAGCATCAACACATTACACAGCGTTGAGTATTTTCCGCCTTCTCTTCAGCTTTCAGTAGGTCATCTGCTTCAATAGTATCCTCAGTGCTGTCTATTGACCAAACAAAACATGTAAATTAGTGTAAGGTAGCCTAAACATCTAATTACAGTCTGTGATGCAAATACTTACACTATCCCTTCAAAGCAAGGGCGTAGAAAAGACAACATGTCAATGTGCCAGTAGTGGCTTGTGTATGGCTCGTTTCCACTTTTCTAATGCTTGTTTATCTTCACGATTTAGTTTCGATGATGGACCTCCATATTTTCCTCATCTCTAACTGTAATGATCGCTGCTGCAGCAGGTGTTGCTGGAAGTAGTAGTGCTGCAGCTCAGGCAGTTCTGATCTCTTTCCATGCAAGCTGCATAGCTTTGTCTGCCTTTCCCTGCTGTCAGCTTGTGACTGATTATCATTCACCTGTGTGGGAATCTGCATGTCTGCTCCCATTGGATGACCTCAGTATAAAGATCTGCTTCCTGCAGGACTCCTCGGGTTTTCATAGCTTCAGTTTAAGCCTGTCTTGCTGTCGCTTCAGCCCCCGATCGTGTTTCTTGTTCTAAAAGATACTTTGCTGGTTTTGCATCATATATTGGTTCATTGCCCATATATATGCATACCAGCACGTTTATTATTTTCCTTGTATTCGTGTTACGTTGATACATCAGTGTCGCTGATGTATACGTACACGAACTGTTTATATCCTGTGTGCAGTTAGTCAGCTTTCCAGCACGTTTTGGTAGTTTGCGCGTATCGTGAGCACCCGTGCTGAGCTAGTATCCTGCTCCTGGTCCTGTTCGTGGATTGCGTTCATCTCTGCGAGGAGATAACGAATCCTTCTGAATCCTGTCCTGTTACCGTTTGTGGATTGCGTTCATCTCTGCGAAGTGATAACGAATCCTTCTGAATCCTGTTCTGTTACCGTTTGTGGATTGCGTTCATCTCTGCAAAGAGATAACGAATCCTTTTGAATCCTGTTCTGTTACCGTTTGTGGATTGCGTTCATCTCTGCGAAGAGATAGCGAATCCTTCTGAGTCCTGTTCCCTGTATTACTCCAGTCCTAGTCAGCGTTCCTGCTTATGTCATATATCGGTTCATTGCCGATATATACATATGTTAGTCAGACGTTACAAATAGTTTCGTTGATAGCTGTAATTGTAATACGCTAGGAAAACATACTTATTGTATATTTGTCTGTGTTACGTTCATCTATCTTGATCTTGCTATTTCCTGACTATCCTGTCCTGTCTTTGTGAGGCACGCCATCGCTGCAATCGCATTGGCTGCCTCATTCCAGTCTGTCTTGTTTTGGACGCTTGCTGTCGCTAAGTAGCCGCTAGCTAGCAAGCGTTCATTCTGTCTACCTGTCCTGATCTCCTCAGTTCTGGTTTATGCGCTCAGCGCTACTTTGCGCTGAGACGTTATAACGAAAGCATTGTTTGTGGCTGTCAGATCTGCACCGGCTCTGTGCGCCACAATCTCCTATTGGAGTCAGTCCTCCCCTCCACTATACTAGGGATAGCCTGTTTCCTTGTGCTGGTGTGTGTACCTCCTCCACGCCAGCTCATGCGTTGCATGCTGACTGTGGAGAATACACCACCAAGCCTTACACTAACATTGTATAATATAAAAACAATACTTTTTTAATGTTCTATTGAAGATTCCTGGCTACAGGTGAGTCTTGCATGTCACTATTCTTTTCATTTTGGATTGGAAGAACCACTGTAGGCTACAATATTTCGGGACAATACTCATATTCGATGGGACAAGCTTCTCACTAGTACATGCCTGTACCAGACCAGCAGAAGTGGCAGTATATCAAGGATGAGGAATGCAACTTCAGGAGGTGCCCAGTTAGTAATAAAACAATTAAAAAACTGTTTAAAAAGCGGTACATTATCAGACATTTATTGCAATATTGTACAAAAATGGGACAACACGTTTCATGGCTCAAGGCTGCTTCCTCAGGCCGCTAAAGTGCCTTTTAAGAGAAAAGGTAATACTTTTAAGGATGCCCCACAAATGCTCAATAGGGATACATGCTTGGCCAGTCCAGGTACAACTTTACCCTCAGTTTCTATAGCAAGGCAGTGGTTGTCTTGGAGGTGTGTTTGATGTTGTTATCCTGTTGGAATACTGCCTGCGGTACAGTTTCTGAATGAATGGGATCCAGCTCTGTTTTTATGTCACAGTACATGTTGACATTCATGGTTCCTTCAATAAACTAGCGCTTTCCAGGGCTGGCAGCACTCATGCAGCCCAAAAACATGACACTCCCACCACCATGCTTGACTGTGGGCAAGACACACCTGTCTTTGTACTCCTCACCTGGTTGCTGCAACACATGCTTGATACCATGTGAACCAAATAAGTTTATCTTAGTCTCATGAGACTA
Source organism: Hyperolius riggenbachi (assembly GCF_040937935.1). Taxonomy (NCBI): domain Eukaryota; kingdom Metazoa; phylum Chordata; class Amphibia; order Anura; family Hyperoliidae; genus Hyperolius; species Hyperolius riggenbachi. Next base: position 626,154,829 of record NC_090646.1, read on the forward strand.
TGCCTCATGAGAGGCTTTCTTCTAGGATGACTGCCACACAGACCAATTTGATTCAGAGTGCGGCATATGGTCTGAGCACTAAAAGGCTGACCCTCCACCCCTTCAATTTCTGCAGCAATGCTGCCAGCACTCATATGTCAATTTGCAAAATACTACCTCTGTATAGAATGCTGAGCACATGCACTCAACTTCCTTGGTTGACCATGGCGAGGCCTGTTCTGAGTGGAACCTGTCCTGTTAAACCAATGGTGTTGGCCATTGTGCTGCAGCTCAGTTTCAGGCTATTGGCAATTTTCTTATAGCCCCGGTTATCTTTATGTAGTAAAACAATTCTTTTTTTTTTAAAATTAACAGAGTCTGTGTGCATGGATAGGGAACTGGCTAATGGACAGAAAACAAAAAGTAGTGGTCAATGGATCGTACTCAAAATGGGAGACCGTTAGCACTGGGGTCCCACAGGGGTCTGTACTGGGTCCAGTGCTCTTCAATTTATTTATTAATGACCTAGTAGATGCAGTAGTGAGCAATGTTGCTATTTTTGCAGATGATACAAAATTGTGCAGAATCATCAACTCTCAGGAAGATAGTGTCATATTGCAACAGGATCTGGATAGGGTGGCTATATGGGCACATACATGGCAGATGAAATTCAAAGTTCAAAAATGTAAAGTCATGCAAGTTGGTCGTACCAATGATCTAGCACCATACAAAATAAATGGGATACAGTTGGGGACATCAAACTTGGAGAAGGACTTAGGAGTATTCATCGACAACAAGTTAAATAATTGTACTCAATGCCAAGCCGCTGCAGCTAAAGCTAACACAATTTTGGGATGCATTAAAAGGGAAATAAAAACTTGAGATGCTAGCATAATATTGCCCCTGTTTAACTCTCTAGTAAGGCCACATCTGGAATATGGAATTCAGTGCTGGGCACCACATTACAAAAAAGATATTGCAGTTTTAGAGCAGGTGCAGAGACGAGCAACAAAATTAATAAGTGGGATGGAAGGTCTCACTTACCAAGAAAGGTTAGATAAACTGGGTTTATTTAGTCTAGAGAAAAGACGCCTTAGAGGGGATCTAATTAACATGTATAAATACATCAGAGTGCAATATAATAGCTTGGCGGATGAGCTTTTTATCCCTAGGCCTTCTCAAAGGACTAGAGGACATGATCTGCGCATGGAGGAAAAACGTTTTAGCCATTTATTTAGGAAAGGGTTCTTTACTGTAAGAGAGATGTGGAATGCATTGCCACAGGAAGTCGTTATGGCAAACTCTATAACTGAATTTAAAGGGGGCGTAGATGCTTTCCTTGCGTTGAAAGACATCCATGGCTACAATTACTAGATAATGCCTAATAATGTTGATCCAGGGATTTTATCTGATTTTATCTGATTGCCATCTGGAGTCGGGAAGGAATTTTTTCCCTTTTGGGGCTAATTGGACCATGCCTTGTAAGGGTTTTTTCGCCTTCCTCTGGATCAACAGGGATATGTGAGGGAGCAGGTTGGTGTTGTATTTTGTTCTCTGGTTGAACTCGATGGACGTATGTCTTTTTTCAACCAAAATAACTATGTAACTATGTAACTATGTAAGAGAGTCATCTGGCATGAGGTGCCATGTTTAATGTCCAGTGGACAGTATTCGAGAGTGACTACTTTACATTATATCAAAGTTTCATATTGTCAGTGTTGTCCTATGAAAAAAATATAAAATATTTACAAAAATGTGAAAGGGATTCTTACTTTTGTGAGATACTGTATGTTTATATTGTACAGCTTTCTAGCAGTGTAGCTTGCACACAGAAGTTTGCTTAAGCCTCATCTCCCACACTAACAAAAGAGTATTTTCCTGGCAGCCTGAAGAGCTCAGTGTGGTTCTGCACAGTGATGGGCAAAGCTCTCAGGAGAAAATGAAAGCAAACTTGTTACCCTTTTCAGGCACTTAAAACAAAACAAAGAACAAAGGACACGTTTAACTTTAATTCCACTTCAAGGAAGTTATTAAGGAATAATACCAGATTCAGCCTTGTGAGTCCTCTAAGTATTCTGTAAGATAAACAAGAAATATGGAAGCATTTGATATTGTTCTTTATCATTTCAAGGAATTTTTTTTTAATCGTAATGGTTGACCTGTGAGTGTGACGCAGGCATTCATCTTATTGGTTGACTTGACCTGTGAGAGTGAGGTAGACATTCATCTTATTGGTTGACCTGTGAGTGTGAGGCAGGCATTCATCTTATTGGCCGATCTGTGAGTGTATGAGGCAGGCATTCATCTTATTGGTTGACTTGTGAGTGTGAGGCAGACATTCATCTTATTGGCTGATCTGTGAGTGTTAGGCAGGCATCTTATTGGTTGACCTGTGAGTGTGAGGCAGGCATTCATCTTATTGGTTGACCTGTGAGTGTGAGGCAGGCATTCATCTTATTGGTTGACCTGTGAGTGTGAGGCAGACATTCATCTTATTGGTTGACCTGTGAGTGTGAGGCAGGCATTCATCTTATTGGCTGATCTGTGAGTGTTAGGCAGGCATCTTATTGGTTGACCTGTGAGTGTGAGGCAGGCATTCATCTTATTGGTTGACCTGCGAGTGTTAGGTAGGCATCTTATTGGTTGACCTGTGAGTGTTAGGCAGGCTTTAATCGTATTGGTTGACCTATGAGTGTGAGGCAGGCATTCATCTTAATGGTTGACCTGTGAGTGTGAGGCAGGCATTCATCTTATTGGTTGACCTGTGAGTGTTAGGCACGCATCTTATTGGTTGACCTGTGAGTGTGAGGCAGGCATTCATCTTAATGGTTGACCTGTGAGTGTGAGGCAGACATTCATCTTATTGGTTGACCTGTGAGTGTTAGGCAGGCATCTTATTGGTTGACCTGTGAGTGTGAGGCAGGCATTCATCTTATTGGTTGACCTGTGAGTGTGAGGCAGACATTCATCTTATTGGTTGACCTGTGAGTGTTAGGCAGGCATTCATCTTATTGGTTGACCTGTGAGTGTTAGGCAGGCATCTTATTGGTTGACCTGTGAGTGTGAGGCAGGAATTCATCGTACTGGTTGACCTGTGAGTGTTAGACAGGCATTCACCTTATTGATTGACCTGTGAGGGTGAGGCAGGCATTCATCTTATTGGTTGACTTGTGAGTGTGAGGCAGACATTCATCTTATTGGCTGATCTGTGAGTGTTAGGCAGGCATCTTATTGGTTGACCTGTGAGTGTGAGGCAGGCATTCATCTTATTGGTTGACCTGTGAGTGTGAGGCAGGCATTCATCTTATTGGTTGACCTGTGAGTGTGAGGCAGACATTCATCTTATTGGTTGACCTGTGAGTGTGAGGCAGGCATTCATCTTATTGGCTGATCTGTGAGTGTTAGGCAGGCATCTTATTGGTTGACCTGTGAGTGTGAGGCAGGCATTCATCTTATTGGTTGACCTGCGAGTGTTAGGTAGGCATCTTATTGGTTGACCTGTGAGTGTTAGGCAGGCTTTAATCGTATTGGTTGACCTATGAGTGTGAGGCAGGCATTCATCTTAATGGTTGACCTGTGAGTGTGAGGCAGGCATTCATCTTATTGGTTGACCTGTGAGTGTTAGGCACGCATCTTATTGGTTGACCTGTGAGTGTGAGGCAGGCATTCATCTTAATGGTTGACCTGTGAGTGTGAGGCAGACATTCATCTTATTGGTTGACCTGTGAGTGTTAGGCAGGCATCTTATTGGTTGACCTGTGAGTGTGAGGCAGGCATTCATCTTATTGGTTGACCTGTGAGTGTGAGGCAGACATTCATCTTATTGGTTGACCTGTGAGTGTTAGGCAGGCATTCATCTTATTCGTTGACCTGTGAGTGTTAGGCAGGCATCTTATTGGTTGACCTGTGAGTGTGAGGCAGGAATTCATCGTACTGGTTGACCTGTGAGTGTTAGACAGGCATTCACCTTATTGATTGACCTGTGAGGGTGAGGCAGGCATTCATCTTATTGGTTGACCCGTGAGTGTGAGGCAGGCATTCATCTTATTGGCTGATCTGTGAGTGTTAGGCAGGCATCTTATTGGTTGACCTGTGAGTGTGAGGCAGGCATTCATCTTATTGGTTGACCTGTGAGTGTGAGGCAGGCATTCATCTTATTGGCTGATCTGTGAGTGTTAGGCAGGCATCTTATTGGTTGACCTGTGAGTGTGAGGCAGGCATTCATCTTATTGGTTGACCTGCGAGTGTTAGGCAGGCATCTTATTGGTTGACCTGTGAGTGTGAGGCAGGCATTCATCGTATTGGTTGACCTGTGAGTGTGAGGCAGACATTCATCTTAATGGTTGACCTGTGAGTGTGAGGCAGACATTCATCTTATTGGTTGACCTGTGAGTGTGAGGCAGACATTCATCTTATTGGCTGATCTGTGAGTGTTAGGCAGGCATCTTATTGGTTGACCTGTGAGTGTGAGGCAGGCATTCATCTTATTGGTTGACCTATGAGTGTGAGGCAGGCATTCATCTTATTGGTTGACCTGTGAGTGTGAGGCAGGCATTCATCTTATTGGCTGATCTGTGAGTGTTAGGCAGGCATCTTATTGGTTGACCTGTGAGTGTGAGGCAGGCATCTTATTGGTTGACCTGTGAGTGTGAGGCAGGCATTCATCGTATTGGTTGACCTGTGAGTGTGAGGCAGGCATTCATCTTAATGGTTGACCTGTGAGTGTGAGGCAGACATTCATCTTATTGGTTGACCTGTGAGTGTTAGGCAGGCATTCATCTTATTGGCTGATCTGTGAGTGTTAGGCAGGCATCTTATTGGTTGACCTGTGAGTGTGAGGCAGGCATCTTATTGGTTGACCTGTGAGTGTGAGGCAGGAATTCATCATACTGGTTGACCTGTGAGTGTGAGGCAGGCATTCATCTTATTGGCCGATCTGTGAGTGTGTGAGGCAGGCATTCATCTTATTGGTTGACCTGTGAGTGTGAGGCAGGCATTCATCTTATTGGCTGATTTGTGAGTGTTAGGCAGGCATCTTATTGGTTGACCTGTGAGTGTGAGGCAGGCATTCATCGTATTGGTTGACCTGTGAGTGTTAGACAGGCATTCACCTTATTGATTGACCTGTGAGTGTGAGGCAGACATTCATCTTATTGGTTGACCTGTGAGTGTGAGGCAGACATTCATCTTATTGGTTGACCTGTGAGTGTGAGGCAGGCATTCATCTTATTGGTTGACCTGTGAGTGTGAGGCAGGCATCTTATTGGTTGACCTGTGAGTGTGAGGCAGACATTCATTTTATTGGTTGACCTGTGAGTGTTAGGCAGACATTCATCTTATTGGTTGACCTGTGAGTGTGAGGCAGACATTCATTTTATTGGTTGACCTGTGAGTGTTAGGCAGACATTCATCTTATTGGTTGACCTGTGAGTGTGAGGCAGGCATTCATCTTATTGGTTGACCTGTGAGTGTTAGGCAGGCATCTTATTGGTTGACCTGTGAGTGTGAGGCAGGCATTCATCTTATTAGTTGACCTGTGAGTGTGAGGCAGGCATCTTATTGGTTGACCTGTGAGCATCCATCTTGTGTTGTACTCTGCTCTGTGCGCTCAGTGCTACACGCACAGCTTCTCCGTAAGGCGATGAACCAAATATTTATACATAAGATAATCCTAAAGATCCACACTGCACAAAACTTCATTCTGAATGGATTAGCAGAATGCATTAATAATACTTGGCCGACTCTGTGTGTCATTTTTTTTATTAAATGGTAAAGGAAGAATAGTATGAGAAGAAGTAATGTTCACAGGTAAGAATAAGAAATGGCCTATAAAATGCATTGGGTCTCCTTTCTCTTTTCCTACTTCCTCTTGCACAGGGCACAAGGAAAACAGAAAGAAATGCATTCTGTGTGTTTTTAGAGAGAAGAGCCTAATTCCCCCCTCATCTTCAAGTAATCACAAGTGTAATTTGATCCATCAGCTGTGTCAGCACAGAAATACGGCAGTCCTCAGCAGACATAGCTAATATGTTAAAACAGGATGTTAACTTTTTGTCTGCTTCCCCGAAAGTAGGAAGTAGACACACTGCAGATTTATTGGAGGAGTTCTGTAAGCTGTAATATAGACATGTTTTTCTTTAAAGGTTATTATGTTGTTGCTTATCTTTTAGAGCAGTGAGGAAGTTCTGAGTTCAGGTCCGCTTTCAAGTAACAAACATTTTTCTATGAATCTATCAAATTTTTACCTCTTTTAACATGTTTTAACTTAATAATAGTTTTTTTTTTATTTCTTTTTCAACCTAAAACATTTGATAACAGCTTTTCCTGTGCAGCTGCTGCAGTGTCCTCTGCTTTCTGTCCCTTTTGTGAGCACATGAGACTCCTCACTGATTGGTCACACCCAGAGCAGGGACAAGGTCGGTCCTCCAGCACCCAAGGCTGAGACACCAAAGTGCGCCCCTCCATCCCTCCACCCCAGCTGTCACACACTGATTGCTATTAGACTAAGAGGGCCACAGGGCCCACAACCTCCCCAACACCTTAATATCTAGTTATCTGGCTTGCAGTCACTGCTATGTATCCCACTTTCTTATTTCTTTCTGCTTCATACACAATTAGGAATGACAACTGAATGAATTGTGCGCCCCCTCCTACACTGCGCCCTGAGGCTGGAGCCTCTCCAGCCTATGCCTCGGCCCGACCCTGGTCACACCACACAGGTGAGGGGAGGAGCACACAGAAGACTGTCAGTAGTGCTGCCAGTCTTCTGTGTGCTCCTCCCCTCACCTGTGTGGCGTGACCAATCGGTGAGGATTCTCATGGAACAGGAAGCTGGAAGTTGGTAGGGGAACGTGACAAGTAAGGTGATCTGACTAGCATCTGTCACTAAAACTAGCCATACAATTATAGATTGCCATCAGATGTGGCAAAACAATTGATTCCTCTTTAAAAGGAATCAAATTAGGCAGGAATTGATTCCTACCACACACTGCGGCAGGGAATCTATTGACAATGGATTGAACTGCATTGTTGGACTGTTTGATGCAGTGCAATGCTATGGGCCGTCGATCTACCAACCCCAATCGACCTAAATCTTCCATCCTGCCCGATTTATACTTTCGATGGGTTTTTGGTCAAAATCGATTGGAATTTGATTGATCTGGCAATTTGGTGCAATTGAGTGTAAAGGTGGCCATACACTTAAGGTCCGTACACACGCCGGACTGGAGGCAACGACGGGTCCGTCGTCACCTCCCGCTGGGTGGGCGTTCCGACGACAGTACGGCATGTGTACGCACTGTCGGCGGACTGATACGGCTGCTTCTGAGCGATCCGCCGTCGTTGCCTCCAGTCTGGCGTGTGTACGGACCTTTAGAAATACATTTGCAGCAGATTCGACCATCAGATAGATTTCTGTCAGATGCCTGTCAAGTCGAAACTGACAGGAATCCATCTGATGTGTTCCACACACTAGGAACTGATTTCCAATAGATTTCAGAATTAAATCTATTGGAAATCGATCTAAATGCATTATTGGACCATTAGATCCAATGCAACGCTATGGGCCATCGATCTGCTGCTAGAGATGGCTCGAACCTCCGATTTTCGGTTCGCGAACCGCAATTGATTTCAATAGGGAGGCGAACTTTGAAAACTACAAACATTTATGCTGGCCACAAAAGTTATGGAAAAGATGTTTCAAGGGGTCTAACACCTGAGTTTTTGCATTGCAGAGTGGGATAGACGCCAAAAATCCCGGGGAAAAATCTGGATTTGACGCACAGCAGCATTTTAAGGGCAGAAATCACATTGAATGCTAAATTGGAGGCCTAAAGTGCTTTAAAACATCTTGCATGTGTATACATCAATCAGGGAGTGTAATTAGTGTACTGCTTCACACTGACAGACCAAACTCGCTGTGTAACGCACCGCAAACAGCTGTTTGTGTAGTGATGGCTGTGCTGGACTGGTGAGCACCATGGCCAGATTGCAGGCCGTGGCGGTTTTCAAGCCCATATGGTCGCCGGGCTGAGGTAGCTCAATGACAGAACAACAGTGACTGTCCAGCTGATCGAATTTGGTCTGTCCACAATGAAGCCACAACCTTATTATCTTGGGTGGGCCCAACCCCCACCAAACCTTCGAGACACTCATATAGCCGGCGGTCATTGCTTCTTTGTGATACACAAGCCCCTTCACCGCGGCAAGGTAACGATCATGAAGGGGAATTGACACATGTACATGCCGTTTGTTTTGTTGTTGCAGCTGCAGTGCAGCCAGAAAAATTAGGCAGGCATGTACATGCACCAGAAAAATTATTATAGCGGCCGTTGCTAGCAGCAGCTATAAAAAAATTCAGTAATCCGCCAGGAGTTCTGGACCCTGTTGGTGGTGGTGGTGGAGAAGGCAGTCAAGTGGCCTGCAGGCAGAGATGCTGTGTGGGGAGCGATTTAGTCTTGGGGCAGGCAGTCACACGGCGTGCAGGTAGAGATGCTGTGCAGGGGACTGCTGTGCAGGGGACCTCTGGGATCCATGCCTCATTCATTTTGATAAAGGTGAGGTACTGAACACTTTTGTGACCTAGGCGACTTCTCTTCTCAGTGACAATGCCTCCAGCTGCGCTGAAGGTCCTTTCTGACAGGACGCTTGAGGCAGGGCAAGACAGAAGTTGGATGGCAAATTGTGACAACTCTGGCCACAGGTCAAGCCTGCGCACCCAGTAGTCCAGGGGTTCATCGCTGTTCACAGTGTCTACATCCACACTTAAGGCCAGGTAGTCAGCTACCTGCCGGTCGAGTCGTTGGTGGAGGGTGGTTCCGGAAGGGCTAAGGTGATACGTTGGACTAAAGAATGTCCGCATGTCCGACATCACCATGAGATCGCTAGAGCGTCCTGTCCTTGCCTGCGTTGACATGGGAGAAGGATTACTGGCAGTGGTACCTTTATTCCGTTGTGCTGTGACATCACACTTAAACGCACAATAAAGCATAGTTGCCAGCTTGTTCTGCAAGTGCTGCATCCTTTCTGCCTTCTGGTGATTTGGAAACATCTCTGCCACTTTGTGCTTATACCGAGGGTCTAGTAGCGTGGCCACCCAGTACAGCTCATTCCCCTTGAGTTTTTTTATACGGGGGTCCCTCAACAGGCTGGAAAGCATGAAGGACGCCATCTGCACAAATTTGGATGCAGACGTACTATCCATCTCCTCTTGCTTTTCCTCAGTGATGTCATGTAAGTTCTCCTTCTCCCCCCAGCCATGAACAATACCACGGGAAAGTTGAGCAGCACAAGCCCACTGTGACGCCTGCTTTGGTTGTTCTTCCGCCTCCTCCTCCAAAAGAAAAAAAACACCTTCCTCATCATCTGACTCCTTTTCCCCACACGACTCTTCCTCCTACTCCTCCTCCCCCCTCCTCTGTGCTGCTGCCGCAGGTGTTGAGGAAACATCTGGTTCTGAGAATTGATCCTGCAACTCTTCCTCCTGTTCCTGTAACTGTTCCTGTTCACGCTCCTCCACAGCTTGATCCACCACTCTACGCACGGCACGCTCCAGGAAGAAAGCATATGGGATCAAGTCGCTGATGGCACCTTCACTGCGACTCACCAGGTTTGTTACCTCCTCAAACGGCCGCATGAGCCTGCAGGCATTTCGCATGAGTGTCCAGTACTTCGGCCAGAACATCCCCATCTCCCCAGAGTGTGTCCTTCTACTGTAGTTGTAGAGATAACGGTTGACGGCTTTCTCCTGTTGTAGCAGGCAGTTAAATGTAAGGAGGGTTGAATTCCAGTGAGTCTGGCTATCGCAAATCAAGCGTCTCACTGGCAAGTTCTTTCTCCACTGAATATTGGCCAAGCATGCCATGGCCGTGTAAGACCGCCTGAAATGCCCACATAACTTCCTGGACTGCTTCAGGACGTCCTGTAAGCCTGGGTACTTACACATAAATCTCTGAATTATTACATTCAGCACATGTGCCATGCAGGGTACATGTGTCAACTTTCCCAAATTCAAAGCCTAAATGAGATTCCTGCCGTTGTCACACACCACGTTGCCAATCTCCAGTTGGTGCGGGGTCAGCCACTGATCCACCTGTTTGTTAAGAGCAGCCAGGAGAGCTGCTCCAGTGTGACTCTCCGCTTTGAGGCAAGACATGTCTAAGATGGCGTGACACCGTTGTACCTGGCATGCAGCATAGGCCCTGGGGAGCTGGGGCTGTGTAGCTGGAGAGGAGATTGCAGCACCAGTAGAATTGAACTGCCACTCAGCCAAGGAGGAGGACGACAGTGAAGAGGATGTAGCAGGAGGAGTAGGAAGAGAAGGAGAGGAGGTGGCAGCAGGCCTGCCTGAAAGTCGTGGAGGTGTCACAACTAGGTCCGCTGTACAGCCATGTACTACCTGCTTGCTAGCGGTCACCAGGTTGACCCAATGGGCTGTGTAAGTAATGTACCTGCCCTGACCGTGCTTGGCAGACTAGGCATCCGTGGTCAGATGGACCCTTGACCCAACGCTGTGTGCCAGAGATGACATCACTTGCCTTTCAACTTCACGGTACAGTTTAGGTATTGCCTTTTTGGAGAAACAATTGCGGCCTGGTATCTTCCACTGCGGTGTCCCAATGGCCACAAATTTTCAGAAGGCCTCAGAGTCCACCAGCTGGAATGGTAGCAGCTGGCGAGCTAACAGGTCCGTCAAGTCAGCTGTCAGACGTCGGGCAAGGGGGTGACTGGCAGACATTGTCTTCTTCCGCTCAAAGATTTCCCCCACGGACACCTGGCTGCTGCTGTGGGCAGAGGAGCAGGAACTGCTCAAGGTGAGAGGCGGAGTGGAAGAGGGTGACTGTGAAGGTGCAGGGGAGAAAGTGGCTGAAGATGATGCACCTGAAGGAGGAAGAGGAGAATGAGAGTGGCTTCGCTTTTGTGTGCTGCTTTTCCTCAGGTGGTCTTGCCATTGCAGTTTGTGCCTTTTCTCCATGTGCCTTCGTAAGGCAGTTGGCCTTTCCACGGCTCAATTTTTGGTGGCAGAGAGAACAGATGGCATTGCTCTGATCTGAGGCAGACACACAAAAAAATGTCCACACCGCTGAGCCCTGGGGTGTGGGCACTATGGTGGCGTCAGCAGCTGACGTTGAAGGGCATGTTGGCTGGCTGTACATGTGGCGATACATGGCGCCAGACACTGCCACCAGCTGTTTCTGACGATGAGCTCCCCCTGCTTCTTTCAGGAACTCGTCTCCTCCTACTCCTCTCTGACTCCCCCTCTGAACTGTCCCCCTGTTCATGTCCTCTGTTGGGAACCCACGTGAGATCCGTATCATCATAATCATCATAATCATCCTCCCCAGCTTCGCTTGCATCAGACACCTCCAAAACGGCACCAACAGCAAGTACTTCATCATCCTCCTCCTCACACGTTACGTCCATAGTGTCGCCTAACTCAGACATATGAGGTGGTGTAACTTGCTTAGCGCCTTCATCTTGTTGTAACAATAATGGCTGTGAATCAGTGAATTTCCCACCAAATAACTCCTGCGAAGTCTCAAATGCAGCGGATGTGGTGCTGGTGGCTGCGGAAGATGAGGTGTTCTGTGTTAAATAGTCAACCACGTCCTGACAATCTTGGGAGTTGATGGGACATGCCTTCTTCTGAGCACTATACTTTGGTCCAGGGCCACATGAAATCCCGTCAGCACGACCTCGAACAGACCTGCCGGGTGGCCTGCCTCTGGGTCTGCCTGTTATTTTGTCCATATTGGGGGGGATGAAGTGAAAGGTATGCACTGACTTGACTAATACAATGTGCAGTCACACAGGTGCAGTGAAAAGTATGCAGAGGCTGGAATTACAATACAATGTGCAGCTGTCACACAGGTGCAGTTAACAGGTATGCACGGACTGGTATGTAAAACAGCGTGTGGTCACACAGGTACTGTGAACAATTATGCAATGACTAGTATTACAAATGAGCAGCTGTCACACACACAGGTACCATGAACAGGTGCAGTTACTGGTATATAATACAGGTCCTTCTCAAAAAATTAGCATATTGTGATAAAGTTCATTATTTTCTGTAACTCTGGAATCGGTCCTTCTCCACAATCTTCCTTCACCTCTTCTTGTTGTGCAGCGTTTTCTGCCACACTTTTTCCTTCCCACAGACCTTCCACTGAGGTGCCTTGATACAGCACACTTCTTTCTGTGTCTTACCCTCTTGCTTGAGGGTGTCAATGATGGCCTTCTGGACAGCAGTCAGGTCGGCAGTCTTACCCATGATTGCGGTTTTGAGTAATGAACCAGGCTGGGAGTTTTTAAAAGCCTCAGGAATCTTTTGCAGGTGTTTAGAGTTAATAGCTTGTTTAGAGAACCTTTTCATGATATGCTAATTTTTTGCAGGGCCGGATTTCTGGAAAGGCCAAAAAAGGCCACGGCCTAGGGCGATAAAATTAGATAAGATAAGAAGGGCGGCATGACTTGGAGAGAGAAGAGGTCATATGTCAAAGTAAATCATCTCTTCTGGTCCCGCAGCACAGCCATCCAGCGCCCTGCTCTGCACTAATAGCTGAATTCCACAGTTCCTCAATCCCTGCATCTCTCTCTCACTTCCTGATGTGTTAAAACAATCAGGATCAATCATATCGGTCATCTGATAATCCATTCCTTTCTTTGTATGATAGACTTACAGATCGATGTGAGAAATACCAGGGATTTACATTACAAAGCAGATAGAACTAAGTTCCGCTGAGTTTTAATGCCAAGCATTCCCAAACATCAGAGAGCTCTGCAGTTTCTTCACCACTTTTACAACTTTGACACTGACCTCAGCTAATTTATCTAATCCTAATTTATGACTGTTTTAGCAGTGGTCGCTTCTCTTCCTTAGTTAACTCTTTCCTGACTCATTTTCTGTCTTCCAGCTCCTACCATCTATGAGACTGCAGGATAAAAAATGCTGTTTTCTTCCCTTTCATTGCTAAATTGTCATTTTAAATGACACCTGAGCAGTGGTGCTCATCCAATATTTGGGTATCCGAACTACCCAGATAATCTGAACTTTTTCCACTATCCGAACTTTGAATAGCAATTCGGATATTTTTTTAAAATCTGCACTATCCGAGAAAACTCGGATTTCCCATCTGAGAGAGAGATTTTAAGTCCCCACATCATTAAAAAAACATGATGTTACATGCCTCATTTACCCTAAAAAACGTTTTAAAGGCAATTTAAATAAGCCTTCTTTGTTCCCGTATACTGCCAATATGTTAGAGCACACCACCATATGTACATTCAGCATTCAAAAGAGATGCATAGATTTTTCAGCAAATATAAATAAATGTCATTCAGATGCTTTAAAGTGAAGCTGAACTCTTGCACAGGACAGAAGGAAAACAGAGAAATGTACCCTGTATGTATTTCGAGAGCCTGTCTAATTCCCCCTCCTCTGTGTCACAAGTTGTAATTTAATCTCTACACTGTGTCACCTGACTGCCACAACAGCTAAGCTCATTTGAAAGCACAGGATGTTAAACATATGTCTGCTTCCATAAAAGCAGGAAGTAGACACACTGCAGATTTATTGCAGGATTTGTATCAGCTGTAACAAAAATGTTTTTATTGAAAGGTTATGTTGTTGCGTATCTTTTAGAGCAGAGAGGAAGTTCTGAGTTCAGGTCCACTGTAATTACAACAGAACATCCAAAGTGGGTCTTGACAGGATGTTTTCTACTTACCTGTTCTCTGTTTTGGATGGGCTTCTCTCCATTGCACTGCCCTGCCACCTGTTGGTGGCTCCGACTGCAGCCAGTCGCACAGAGGACAAAGAAGCAGCGCATGCTCTGGCCACTCGCGCTCCCTGTCAGTCACCTGTATGTGGCTCTGACTGCAGCCAGTCGCACAGAGGACAAAGAAGCAGCGCATGCTCTGGCCACTCGCGCTCCCTGTCAGTCACCTGTATGTGGCTCTGACTGCAGCCAGTCGCACAGAGGACGAAGAAGCAGCGCATGCTCTGGCCACTCGCGCTCCCTGTCACCTGTATGTGGCTCTGACTGCAGCCAGTCGCACAGAGGACAAAGAAGCAGCGCATGCTCTGGCCACTCGCGCTCCCTGTCAGTCACCTGTATGTGGCTCTGACTGCAGCCAGTCGCACAGAGGACAAAGAAGCAGTGCATGCTCTGGCCACTCGCGCTCCCTGTCACCTGTATGTGGCTCTGACTGCAGCCAGTCGCACAGAGGACAAAGAAGCAGTGCATGCTCTGGCCACTCGCGCTCCCTGTCACCTGTATGTGGCTCTGACTGCAGCCAGTCGCACAGAGGACAAAGAAGCAGCGCATGCTCTGGCCACTCGCGCTCCCTGTCACCTGTATGTGGCTCTGACTGCAGCCAGTCGCACAGAGGACAAAGAAGCAGTGCATGCTCTGGCCACTCGCGCTCCCTGTCACCTGTATGTGGCTCTGACTGCAGCCAGTCGCACAAAGGACAAAGAAGCAGCGCATGCTCTGGCCACTCGCGCTCCCTGTAATATCTCGCTCCTGCCCAGATGTGCTCAGCAACTGAGGCCGGTACAGTGTTATGCATTCTTGACAAGTACTGGTCATACATCAGCGTCATTTCTCAAGTATGCATGCCCAGAACACTATCGCATGCTGTGCACATTCGGGCAGGAGCGCAAATTACAGGAATTATTTGTTGAATGGGAGACAGAGCAGCACAACTGAGATGAGCCCATTCAAACCAATGATCGCTAGTCAGAGTGTTGGACAAATTTTTTTTTTGTGGGGGGGGGGGGGGGGGCGCTTGGTGACAGCAGGCCTAGGGCACTGGAAAGTACAAATCCGGCCCTGATTTTTTGTAATAGGAATTATGGGTTTTCATGAACTGTATGCCAAAATCATCAATATTAAAACAATAAAAGGCTTGAACTACTTCAGTTGGGTGTAATGAATCTAAAATATATGAAAGTCTAATGTTTATCAGTACATTACAGAAAATAATGAACTTCATCACAATATGCTAATTTTTTGAGAAGGACCTGTATAACACTGCATGCGCTCAAGTAGGTAGGTGCACTGAACAGGTAGATATGCAGTGATTGGTATTACAAATGTGCAGCTGTCACACACACAGGTACCGTGAACAGTTGCAGCGACTGGTTTTATATAACACTGCATGCGGTCACGTAGGTAGGTGCACTGAACAGGTAGGTATGCAGTGATTGGTATTACAAATATGCAGCTGTCACACACACAGGTACCGGGAACAGGTGCAGTGACTCATAGATAATATAACACCTAGTGCAGTCATGTAGGTCGGTGCACTGAACAGGTGCGTATGCGGAAGCAGGAGATTTGGGCGCATGAGACAAGTGGACAAAAAGGGCGCCCCATTCACTTCCATTATAAATATCGTTTAATGGGCGCCGAACAGGGAAAAAAAGGCGCCGGAGATTATTAACGTTTTACAAACGGCGCCCGGAGATTTTTAAGGTTTTGCAACTGTGCTTGTGATGATTGAACTTTACAAAATGAGCTCGTGACGAATAACGTTTATAAAGATAATAAATCACTATTTCTAAAACATTTCTAAAACCTTATTATCCACCCAAAATAATTATTTACATTTTTTTATTTACATTTTTTATTTATTAATGTTTGTAAAACATTATTATCCATAGGGGGTCTTAGGTTTAGGCACCACCAGGGGGGTCTTAGGTTTAAGCACCAACAGGGGGGTCTTAGGTTTAGGCACCAACAGGGGGGTCTTAGGTTTAGGCACCACCAGGGGGGGTCTTAGGTTTAGGCACCACCAGGGGGGTCTTAGGTTTAGGCACCACCAGGGGGTCTAGGGGTTAGGGATAGGTACAGGGAGGGTTTTTAACAAACGTAATTATAAGTTTCAGTTTAGAAACAGGGAAGATTAACGTTTTAAGAATTGCCGATCTCATACACATTATTTAATGATTTATAAATTCTTAAAACACTATTTGTAAACGAAATTCTACACAATATTTCTATAAACGATAATACTGCTTATCGTTTACACCACGCGCTCTTTTTTCCCGACGCCCTTTTTTGATGTACGCATATGACACTGCATGCGCTCACGTAGGTAGGTGCACTGAACAGGTAGGTATGCAGTGATTGGTATTACAAATGTGCAGCTGTCACACACACCGGTAGTCACTGAATGTGCTGGGCCTGACAGTGGCACAGTAGGAATTACCAAGGGGCCAAGGGCCAGCTGCGACTGACTGACAGGGCGCTGTATATGCAACACAAGTGTCTATGGAACGCACACACAAGAAAAAAATAGATCACAAGCACAACAGAGCTGTTGAGGGGTGCTTTTTAGCAATAAGTATCAGCAAGGAGCAAGCTAACAAGCCTAACTAAGCTTTTCCTATGTCTACAGCAGGTTCTCTCCCTTCTCTAATTACTGCAGGCACACGAGTGAGTGAAAAGGCTGACGCTGCCTGCCTTTTATAAGGGGGGGGGGGGGCTCCAGGAGGGAGTGTAGCCTGATTGGCTACCCAGTGTCTGCTGACCGTGATGTAGAGGGTCAAAGTTGACCCTAATGATGTAGTATAGGGGGCGAGTCGAACTTGCATACAGTTCACGGTTTACCGCGAACGCGAACCACCGAAGTTCGCACAAATAAATTCGCGTGCAAACCGTTCGGGCCATCTCTATCTGCTGTCAGCAGATGGACCTAGATTTTCCATCCTGACAGACAGATCTAATCCATCGAAATTAATCGCAAATCGATCGATCGATAGATTTGATAGAATCGATCGATGGCTGAAATCGACCAGTGTATGGGCCCCTTAAGTGTATGGGCACCAAAAGGGGGTTATATCACAAAGGGGGCTGTGTCAGAGGATTAGAAAGAACCTGAGGAATTGCAGATAGTGGGCACTGCAATCGAGAAGCCATGGAACTGTGCTTGGGAAGGGAGCGAGGAAATAATTGGTAGGTCATTGGAGGAGCTATGCGGGTGGTTAGCGGTGTATTTACGACTAAGGTCAGAAATGTGACTTGTGCTGGAAAACATAGTGGAGTTTAGTGGAAGCATTTCCCATCATTCACTTTCCCATGGAACATAATTATAGAAGTTTCAATTGACTCTAATTAGAATTTGTTTAAATAATGCAAACATTTCATAACATGCCTATTTTTAAACTATGACCCCGGCATAAACTGGGACATCGCTGTAATGATAGCTGCATGGAAAGGCTCATTCCTTCATTCAGCCATATAAAATATTAAAGGGGTCAAATAGGCTTATGGAACACAGCCATAGCAATAACTATGATTTCCAGTGGAAACCAATGTTTAGCATATGTGTAATTTGATCTGAATCTGTCTGATGAAAACTGAGGAGCCTCTGTATGAAAAAAATATTTTTTTAAAGAATATTTTAGTGTGGTTTTTCACAAAATAGAACATTTTTTTCTCTCTCAGATTAGTAACCTGCTCAACAAGTAGAATACATGGCTTCATTGCTGCGCTCCTGCGTTGAGCTCTACTATCATCATTGTTTGTCTTAACATGACATTTTTGTATATTACACTGTTTTCCATCGTCCCCAATTGGGAAGAAATAACAAACAACTTTGCTCTTGCACACACAACCTGTTCAGCAGACAATCTTCCTGATTTACAGTGGGATGCGAAAGTTTGGGCAACCTTGTTAATCGTCATGATTTTCCCGTATAAATCAATGGTTGTTACGATAAAAAATGTCACTTAAATATATCATATAGGAGACACACAGTGATATTTGACAAGTGAAATGAAGTTTATTGGATTTACAGAAAGTGTGCAATAAGTGTTTAAACAAAATTAGGCAGGTGCATAAATCAGGCCACCACATAAAAGAAATGAAATCAATATTTAGTAGATCCTCCTTTTGTGGAAATTACAGCCTCTAAATGCTTCCTGTAGGTTCCAATGAGAGTCTGGATTCTGGTTGAAGGTGTTTTGTATCATTCCTCTTTACAAAACATCTCTATTTCATTCAGGTTTGATGGCTTCTGAGCATGGACAGTTCTCTTTAATTCACACCACAGATTTTCAATTATACTTAGGTCTGGGGACTGAGATGAACATTCCAGAACATGTTCCTCTGCATGGATGCCTTAGTGGATTTTGAGCAGTGTTTAGTGTCATTGTCTTGTTGAAAGATCCAGCCCCGGAGCAGCTTCAGCTTTGTCACTGATTCCTGGATATTCGTCTCCAGAATGAGACTGAGTGCTGATACTAAGTGGAATCCATGCGTCCCTCAACTTTGACAAGATTCCTAGTCCCTGCACTGGCCACACAGCCCCACAGCATGATGGAACCACCACCATATTTTACTGTAGGTAGCAGGTGTTTTTCTTGGAATACTGTGTTGTTTTTCCTCCATGCATAACTCCCCTTGTTATGCCCAAATAACTCAATTTTAGTTTCATCAGTCCACAGCACCTTATTCCAAAATGAAGCTGGCTTGTCCAAATGTACTTTAGCATACCTCAAGCGGCTCTGTTTGTGCTGTGGGTGGAGAAAAAGCTGCCACTGCATCACTCTTGCATACAGCATATCCTTGTGTAAAGTGCGCTGAATGGTTGAACGATGCACAGTGACTCCATCTGCAGCAAGATGATGTTGTAGATCTTTGGTGCTGGTCTGTGGGTTGACTCTGACCGTTCTCACCATTCGTCACTTCTGTTTATCCGAGATTTTTCTTGGTCTGCCACTTCGAGCTTTAACTTGAACTGAGCCTGTGGTCTTCCATTTCCTAAATATGTTCCTAACTGTGGAAACAGACAGCTGAAATCTCTGAGACAGCTTTCTGTATCTTTCCCCTAAGCCATGATGGTGAATAATCTTTGTCTTCAGGTCATTTGAGAGTTGTTTTGAGACCCCCCATGTTGCTACTCTTCAGAGAAAATTAAAAGAGGAGGGAAACTTACAATTAACCTCCTTAAATACTCTTTCTCATAATTAAATTCAGCTTTGTATATAGGTCAGGGGTCACTGAACTTAGCAAGCCAATTTGAGTTCCAATAATAAGTTCTAAAGGTTTTGGAATCAATAAAAAGTTCCCAAATTTATGCACCTGCCTAATTTTATTTAAACAATTATTGCACACTTTCTGTAAATCCAATAAACTTAATTTCACTTCTCGAATATCACTGTGTATGTCTCCTATATGATATATTAAACAGACATTTTTAATCGTAACAACTAACGATTTATACAGGAAAGTCATGACGATGAACAAGGTTGCCCAAACTTTCGCATTCCACTATATTTGTCACTATGGGCTTACTTAGCTTGGAAAAAAATGTGACTGAGGGGTGACCTGATTAGCATGTATAAATACATCAGAGGGCAATACAAAAGCTTGGTAGATTAGCTTTTTGTCCCTAGGGTTGAACAACAGACAAGGGGACATGATCTGCATATGGAGAAAAACGTTTTTGCTATCTCTTCAGAAAGGAGTCTTTCACTGTGAGAGTGGTCAGGATGGTGGTGTGTTTGTTTTTGTTTTCCTTTCATGCACAGTTCCCTTGAGCATCAGCTTTCCTTTTTCGTGTCTTGCTCCCAATTTGCAGTCCTCTCTTTCATATGTAGCAACCCCTATTTCACACCCAGGGCCTGGGCCTTTGGGACCTTTCCAGAAATCAATAAACTAAATGGGTTAAAAGCGCTGCATACAATTTGTAAACAAATGTCAAAAAGTTCATCAAAGTGCTGCATCCAATTCATAAGCAAGCACCATAAAAGTTCATTACAAATATAAAAATCAGTTGGTCGTTAGACAACAAGATTCAGTCCAATCATCTGGGACATTCGCTGCTAGGGATTAAAACCCCCCTTCTTGTCCCCACTCACCGGATGTAGCGGCCTGGATGGGCCCGTTAGAGCGTCTGAGGTATTGGCCACCTCACAGCCACTCGATCAGATATCTGTCTGGCGTGTATGCAGTGGCGTAGCTAAGGCGCTGTGGGCCCCGATGCAAGTTTTACAATGGGGCCCCCCAAGCACTCTATACATAACAATTGATACGGCGCACCAAAACCTGCCAATGGCAACCACAGTGTCAGAGGTGTAAGAAGGGAATGGGGAGCAGTTTGTTAATAATTACCACTATTTAAAGTATCTATAGAAGTGGTTATTATGAGCACAGGACCAATACAGAGCTAATACTGTAGTTGAGGAAGGGCCCTTCGGGGCCCCTCTGGCCCAAGGGCCCCGATGCGGCCGCAACCTCTGCAACCCCTATTGCTACGCCCCTGCGTGTATGGATTAAGATCCTTCACATCCCGATACAATCCGGTAGTTGTGGCGACATGAGTGTTCTTGGGATTTGTTGATATGGCTTCATTTTCTGGGAAAGCTCTAGTTGCTTGTATTTACTTGCAGGAAATGAGTGGATAGTCCTTTGCTTCAGAAGGTAGTGGGCCAAACATTGTCAGCACCAGCTAGTCAGATGTGGATCTAACACCAGACTGCTCCTGAAATCAGGCCCTGCCAGTTTTAAAGGAGAGAGAGAGGTTGAGACCAGGGACCAGGAAGACTTTAGGGTGTTGGAAGAAGCCCCAGGTAAGTACTGTAAATAGGCATACTTTTCACTTAAAGGACACCAGAGGTTAAATAAACGAATAAACTCAATGATTTTATCGATCTTCGTTCTCCTAAAAATGACTTTTTAAGATATTCCACAGTTTTATTTTATGTTTACACCTACTTTTTAAGTTGTAACTGTTTTATTGTTTTTGCTCAATGACACATTCATCGAAGTATGCCAGAGCTAAAATCTATGAACTATTGATGCATTTGATCTCTTTCCTGCTCTCAGAAGCCATTTTTTTGCTAGGAAAGTGTTTTATAGTTGGAATTTCTTATCAGTGAGGGTCACACTGTAGTCACTCCCTGTCTGAGTCAAGACTGAGTCAGACACTTACATACCTCATATTTAACTCTTTCAGGTAGAGAAGGGAAAAAAGGAACACAGCCTAGTTATTTGTGTGCTTGGCACTGTACATACACATGTCTATCTCATTATGTCACTTGTCACCTTGGGTATAGACGCAGAACAAGCATGCAGATCATTTGTCTATGATAAATCTGACTAGCTGCATGCTTGTTTCAGGTGTGTGATTTAGACCCTACTGGCCAGACTGCCAGGCAACTGGTATTGTTTTAAAGGAAATAAATATGCATATCACTCTTTTCTTTTACGTTTCCCAGAAGCCGCTCAGATCTTGGGAACCGGCAAGGTGAGAAACTCAGGCAGGGAAGGATTCAAATTCAAATTATTTACATAAAAAAAACTAATTTAGGTAAACACTATTTCAGCCATGGAGAATTTTCACATTTGGATTTTTTGCCAAGCTGATGCTGCTATCGATGTGTTCAGATAATGTAATTCATGACCTTAGTGCAGAGGTTGCCTGTATACACCTCAATAAAATGTCTGTGATCTTCACTATTCCCTGAAGGGAAAACCACCCACTGCATTAGATAAAGGGATTAGCCATCCACTCTGATTCATCTCAGCCAGGCTCTGCTAAGTCCCTACATTAGGCCACACAATGAGTTTATTCAAACCAGCTAAAAAAGAAAAAAAACAGCTTTGCAGACAGGCGGTTGCTAATTATGTCTGCATTATCCTGCGTCTGTTGGGTTACATTTGTGAAAAACAGGAAGATAGGATGTCCTTTTTTATAACATATTCTTTTATGATTAATTCATATTTTATATAGCGCTAACATCTTCCACAGCACTGAATAGAGCAGGGGTTCCCAAACTTTTTCGGTCAAGGGCCGGGTCAACATACTTTAGACTGCTGGGAGGCCGGAACATACATCCATACAATAATGTTGAAAAACATTACATTGAATCTAGATATTGATTCCCCCCCTCCCAATCATGCCTGGAGGAGAACTCCCAGCAGCAGCCATTCAGTCATGCGTTGCTTGAAGAACGTCTTTGTGCACCAGACAGTGAAGCATACCAAGGTGACAACCAGTCGTCTAGTTGGACAGCAGTGTCACCTGATGCAGGATTGGATTTGAAACCAGCGAATGACTGATCACTGACTGCTATTCTATATGCGGGCCGCCTATATTGAAAGGTGCAGTGGGCCACATCTATAAGATATACATTTTGCATTTGGGGGCCAGTGAAAAAGCCTCGGGGGTCCGCATTCGACTCACGGGCCGTAGTTTGAGGACCACTGGTACAGAGTATATATATTTGTGTCACTAACTGTCCGTAGGAGGAGCTCACAATCTAATCTCTATTCTAGTCATATGTCTATTGTAGTCTCGGGCCAATGTTTAGGGTGAAGCCAATTAACTTATCTGTATGTTTTGGGGATGCAGATGGAAACCAGAGTGTTGGGAGAAAACCCAAGCAAACATGGGGAGAACATACACACTGCTTGCAGATGTTGACCTGGCTGGGATTCGAACCAGGGACCCAGAGCTGCTAGGCAAGAGCGCTAACCACTAAACCTTCATACTTTAAAGAAGAAGTGACAACCATGCTAACCTAGAAATAAAAACACATATATAAGTAGACAAATACTAGTTCTGCTTACATAATATATGTATTGCACTGTCCACATTATGATTCCTGTGAATTTTATAAAGGAAAAGCAGAGAATCCTATTTCAGACAGTTTCCATCTTGGTTACCTTTGAATGAAGCTAATCCTGACATCATTTCCTCCCTCACTCTTTTTTCTTTTCTTGCTAATTGTGAATTTGTTACCTGCCCTCCTCCCAGAGTCTTCAGACACTCCCACTGAGGTCTAGACTAGGAAGTTCACTGTCTTATGTCATTAAAAGGAGGGGGAAATAAAGGGAAGATGAGGAATATATTATAGATAAAAAGACCCCCACCATGCAACTGTTTTGCCAGTGGATGGCAATGGCAATTGAAGGGCCAGTTCTCCTACGGTATGTGATAAATCCAAACCATAACAGCAGAAAAAGTTTTGAAAGTTTTGAATGCAGGATTAGCATCTTTATCACTTAATACACTCAGACCACTTGCTGTTGAAATTTAAAGCTATCACTTCCCTTGAATGAGTACCTGGGGCCATATGCAGTTCCAGGTGATAATAAGCTTGCAATGTGACATCACTCAGTATTTCCTGGCAAATTTAATTGCTGGCTTCACCTGAGTGAGGTCTGAGCGAGAATGGCATAGATCAGACAAACAATAGCTATTCACATGAGCGTTGATCGTAGCTGTTGGGAGATGGCGAGAGAGGTTTTGTGCTGTGGAGCTGTCTTTCAGCACCATGGCACTGCTACCTATGCTCCCCCAAGAGATCTGCTGCTTCTGCTGATCTGACCCAACGTCCAACACTTGCCACTGCTACATGAAGCCATGAAATCCCTCAGTACTCCCTCGACGTCTGCCGATACATGCCAGGCACTGTTGCTACCTGCCGCTTGTCCTGGAACTGCCACCAGATTGGAGCTTCAGCAAAAGCATCTTCAAAAGCTCCTGCCGGGGCTTCCCATTGGTCCTCCTCCTCAGAATCCCTGAGAATTGTCACTGTAGTGGCAGAGAGTGTCAGGTGTGGCAGTGGTAGCAATGGAGAGCGGTGGCCGGGGCAGATCTTCAAGCAAGATGTCAGATGATAAAAGAAGGAAGACAGAAGTGTACAGAATAAGGTGACAGGTAAGTCAAAAGTCATCCTCTATACCTATTTACCTGGAAGGGGATAGACATCTTGGGGCTCTTTATGAAAGGAGGCTCCCAGATTCTTTGATAAGCCCCTGTGACCTATCCCCACATGCATGGGGGCAGTTACCCCCTCCTCCTCCATTGCACCGGAGGTGGGGATGAGCCTCTTAACATGGACAGGGGTTTTCCATGAGAGGGGGAAGACTTTTGCCCCTCTCCCTCAAGGTTCACTAATGTCATAAACCCAATAGGCTGATATAGCTTGGATGGACCCCTTTATCGGAGGGAGTGAAGTAGTAGTTGGGACTCCCTTACAGCTATAGGCTGCTCCTCTGTAGTTATGCCCCAGCGTGGAAGGTAAAATGTTCCAGTGGTGTAACTACAGGGGAGCAGCCTCTACGACCGCAGGGGGACCCAGAGCTGTAAGGGGACCCGAACTACTACTCCCCCCACCTTGATAAAAGGGTCCAGCCTTCAGATCAGGTTTTTTTGTGGCTACACTTGTTATGGGTATAAAGATTACGATGTCCACACCTGTTTTATGACCCTTGTGAGATGGGCTCCAGGCTGTGAGGTCACAGTTACTTTGCAAAGGAAAGGGTGTAAACATTGAGGGGCCCCATCAAAGTTTTGCTGGTGTGGGGGCCAGAGGCGTAGCTAGGCTTTTCAGTGCTCGGGGACAAAGACAAAGACAGTTTTTACACATCCCCCTGGACAAATTGGGCATGGCTATGTATCAGAGGGGGTGTGGTCATGGGTGGAGCCACATGTACAAATACTGTTTTGATAGCCAGATGTGCCCCCTATAGTTAGCCAGATGTGCCCCCCCTTGTTTTGCTGCTGTTAACACTTCTGCACTCCTCTGCAGAGGGAGAGAGAGAAGCAGGGGTATTTCGGGAAGCCAGCGAGCTGCCTCTAACTTACTGGGGGGTGCAGTGACCAGTGCTGCGCCCAGGGACATGTGTCCCCCTTTGCCCACCCATAGCTACGCCTCTGGTGGAAGCACGAATGATTTGTACTTACACCCCTACAGGGTTCGATTTTCCCTTAAAAATGTAATCCCCTTTAAATGTGTCCATAATTCTTATGTTTTTTTCTCTTTTGGATCTGAGTTTAAATATTCAGACCCTTTGCTATTGACAAGCCTCGTGTAATGAAATTTACATCAGGGCGACAACTGCTTCAGCACAGACTCCATTCAGAACACGGAGGCAGGCATTACAATTTTCATGAGTACCATATGCCGGCGGCTGGTAGTCACTTTATTTGCATATGACTCACAGCTAAGTAGGACATTAAACATGCTCTTCAGAAGCACTGATATAATTCCTCTATTATAAGGACACCTAACAAGACTGCCCACTCTGAACTGAACTTTAATGGAGAGTGTGGCTTAATTGCCTTACACTGTAAATGTGTTATAAAAAATGTATACATGCAGCACATCCTTCAGTTAAATGAAAAGCTCCTTTGAAAAGCTCCTTTGGTGCCTCCCCCGCACCCCCATCTTGGAGGAAAAGGCATTTGTCAAAAAAAAAAGTAAAATATACATTTTACATTTTAATACACCTTATACAAGCATAAATCACAAATAATTAGCGTCCACTCAGCACTGTAGAGCTATAAAACACATGGTAACGGTACATTATTATTATTATTATTATTATTATTTAGTATTTATATAGCGCCGACATATTACGCAGCGCTGTACAATGTATATATATATATCTTGTCACTAGCTGTCCCTCAAAGGAGCTCACAATCTAATCTCTACCATTGCCATATGTCTATATTATGTAGTGTAAGTACTGTAGTCTAGGGCCAATTTTAGGGGTAGCCATTAACTTATCCGTATGTTTTTGGGACACATTTACATGACACATTGTACGTAATTCATAAGTGGTGTGAAAGGTCCCTAACCCCTCACATTCATATGTTTTTACCCCGTACGTTCCTGACAATTTTGACACTCCACCTGTATCACTATTGAAACACCAATGACTTTTTCATTACTTATCACATCCAAGTGATGTCTATTGTTTTTTTCAGGACAATCTAGGTTTTCTATTAGTAATATTTTTTTCCAGGCATTATTTTATTTTATAGGAATTTTAAGTAGCGAAAATTGGACGTTAATGCAGAAAATACTTTTTTTGTCAGTTTTCACTTTTCGTAGTTTTCATGTGACAAGTCCCACAGTTATAAAACCAATAAGAATATATTCTTTGGCCATTCCTGATTCAAATTACACCACTTATGCTATATTTCTCTACTAGCTTGGCATGTGGCGGACCATTGTCCCCAGTCTGCATGCAGGCTAAGGAGCTGTGGGCCCGATGAAAGTTTTACATTGGAACCCCCCAAGCACTCCATACATTACAATTGATACGGCACACCAAAATCTGCCAATGGCAACTACAGTGTCAGAGGTGCAAGAAGGGGATGGGGAACAGTTTGGTAATGATTACCACTATTCACAGTATCCATAGAAGTGATTATTATGAGCACAGGACCAAGAGAAAGATAATACTGCAGTTGAGGGAGGGCCGTTTGGGGCCCCTATGGCCCAAGGTCCCCGATGCGGTCGCAACCTCTGCAGCCCCTGCCTGCACATCTGTAGTGATCGGCTATGATCGCTAGGGCGACAGTTCGGGGGCCTTAGTTGAAGTGCATTGGTAGGCAACGACAGAGCAGTACATCTGTAGAGCATTGGATTCCCGAACTGACGCCCCATTCGCAACCGATCGCGATAGGCAGCAATCATGAAAGGTGTATTATCATGTAACTGTATTACAGGGGTTAAAAGGCTGTGTAGGTGTTAGAAATGAACTGACGGAGAAAAAAAAAACACTTCATTTTTTTATTGTGACACTGTCACTTTAACTTTGTTTTTTCTAAACTTTTTTTTTTAAACTTTATCGAATGATTGCTGCTACAAGTGAACCTCAAAAGATTAGAATATCATGCAGAATTTTCCGATTATAAGCTTCTGCATTTTGCAATTTTTCAGTTTTGTTCTGGGGAGGCGTGACTACAGGGGAGGAGCCTCTGCTACTGCAGGGGGGGGGGGAGGGGCAGAGATGTGAGGGTCCTCAACCACTAACTATCCCTCCCTCTGATACTTCCAGATCAGGTGTTTTTATGGAGTTTTCCTGGGGTGCCCCATTTTCCCCTCTGAGATTTTCCGTTTTTGTGCATGTTTTGTATGCAATTTTTTTTATTGCGTTTTATTTCTCTGCATACCAATGAAGTTAATTTACATGAGAATGTATCTGATGAACTTCAAAACTGGTTGAAATTTAGTAATGAAATCAAATGATGATTTCCTGGCAAATGGTGATGTTTGTATGTGAATCATACACTGGGCTTGGTTCACTAAGCATAGTGCCGCGTAACAGCGCGAGTTAGCTGCCATTACACTAGTGAATTAGCATGCCTTCATTTAGTTTATATTTGGGTGCAGCACCGTGGTGTAGTGGTTAGCGCTCTAGCCTTGCAGCACTGGCTCCCCGGTTCGAATCCCAGCCAGGTCAACATCTGCAAGGAGTTTGTATGTTCTCCCTGTGTCTGTATGGGTTTCCTCCCACATCCCAAAAACATACAGGTTAGTTAATTGGCTTCCTGCTAAATTGACTCTAGACTACAATACATACACTACACAATACATACATAGACATATGACTATGGTAGGGACTAGATTGTGAGCTCCTCCGAGGGGCCGTTAGTGACTATATACTCTGTACAGCGCTGCGGAACATGTATAAATACTTTTAAAAAAATTTAGTGTCCCTGCACACTATGTGCGCTATTGGCAGTGTAGCGTGTGTAATTGGGGAGCGGGCACTCTATACTGCTGAATTGCAGCATAGCGAAGCGAACGCTAGTAACTTAATGTTGGCTGTCGCCTATTGGGCCAATCAGAGTGCGGGGATCAGTTCCTTTAATGTGATTGGACCTGCTGGGACTCGGGGTGTGAGGAGTGGAGCCGACGTTAAAGTGGTCTGAAAGTCAGCATTTCTACTTTGCTCTGAAACATTTCTCACAGCTTGAAAGCTACTATGCCAGAAATTTTTTTTTTAGCAGAACACCACTGAAATTGTTAAACAAAAGCACTCTGTCCTGCTATTCAGCTTCAAATCCACATCCAAACTGGAGATAACAGTATCGTTGTTTACATTCCAATCTTGTTACATTGTGTGTAAACACAGGCTAACAAGTGAAAAGGAACTCTCTGTGCTACACACACACACACACACACACGCACGCATGCACGCACACACACACTTAAGAAAAGCTCATTAGAAGATGTTAATATATAATAAAAAGCAGTTTGAATAAAATGCAATGCCACCTTTCAGGGTACGATAAACTACACTTTGGAAACGTGTTATTTGTAAACAGACAACATTACTTATGCACAAAAGCAAATATGATAACGGTATGAGTAATAAAAAGTATTATAATAATTCCTTTTTTTGTATAGCGCCTTTCTCCTGTCGGACTCAAAGCACTTGTGAGGCAGCCACAAGAGCGCACTCAGTAGGCGCTCTACAGTGAGAATATTTTCATTGACTGTTATGTCTAGTGTTCGCTATGCTGCAATTCAGCAGCATAGTGTGCGCAGAGTGGTGGCTCCCTGATTACTCACACTACGCAGCCAATAATGCACGTAGCATGCAGGGACACTAAATTAAGGCCCTCTGATTCACTAGCGAGCGTAACAGCAGCTAACTCGTACTGTTACGCTGTGCTATGCTTAGTGAATCAAGCCCAATGCCATATCTTTCTCTAGTAGAGAAAAAAATGTACAAAACTCTGAACTGAGCAGCATATTCCTGTAATGGGCCTCATTAGTTCTCCTAGATAGTTTATCCCACAGAAATTCCAAGTTCAGATTGTAGTGTGACATTTTCAGGGCTGAACTGGTAACTTAATTTCTCAGAGTCTTGTCTCAGCATGGGATTCCAGTCATATCCAGGGATAAAGCACTGCTAGAGTCAAATGTCCACAGTTCAGTGATCCCTGACTGCGCACAGTATTCTGTCCCTCTGACAAGGCATCTGGTAGCGTTTCACTGTCCTGCTGTTCTGCTTGTGCAAAGTATTATATACAATACAATACAATAACATTTCTATAGCGCTTTTCTCCCATAGGACTCAAAGCGCTTAGGCTCTCTCAGATTCAGTAATTGGTAGTAGGATGAAGTATTCACACAACAAAAGTTATATTTCTGCAAATGCCAAACTGAACAGGTGGGTTTTCAGTCTGGATTTAAACACGTCCAGGGATGGAGCTGTCCTGATCTGTTGAGGTAAGGAGTTCCAAAACGTAGGGGCAGCATGACAGAAGGCTCTGGGACCAAAGACCTTCTTTTACTCCTGCATAAGAAATATCAGCAGATCAGGTGCTTCTGACATTATTGTCAGATCTGCAGTGGTATACCTAGAGTATTTGACACCGGTGCTGATTTGTTACAGATAACCCCCCCCCCCCCCAGCCCATGCTAAGTATGTTTATTGCGGCAACATTTTCAGGAAAAAGAATGCGTCATGCAAAGGGCGCCATGGAAAAAATGGGCATGGCCATCATAGGATATGTGTTGAGCTAACGGTATTCTAACAGTGTGTACCTCAAAGGCTGTGGCCAGATGTCCCCCTCCCTTATTAGGCAGTCCCCAACGTAGCCAGATTCCCGCCTTGTATTAGGCAGCCCCCCCCCCCTGTAGCCAGATGTCCCCCCTTGTATTAGGCAGCCCCCCAGAGTAGCCAGATGTCCCCCCATTGCATTGGGCAGCCCCCCCCCCCCCAGAGTAGCCAGATGTCCCCCCATTGTATTAAGCAGCCCCCCAGAGTAGCCAGATGTCCCCCCCTTGTATTAGGCAGCCCTCAGAGTAGCCAGATGTCCCCCCATTGTATTAGGCAGCCCCCCAGAGTAGCCAGATGTCCCCCCCATTGTATTAGGCAGCCCTCAGAGTAGCCAGATGCCCCCCCCCCCCCCTTGTATTAGGCAGCCCCCAGAGTAGGCAGATGTGCTCCCTTGTATTAGGCAGCCTCCCATGTAACCAGGTGTCCCCCTTGTATTAGGCAGCCCCCCAGTGTCGCCACATGTCCCCCCCTTATAGTCCCCCCATGTAGCCAGGTGTCCCCCTTGTATTAGGCAGCCACCCAGGGTAGCCGGATGGTGGAACAGTGAGGAAGATGGATTCTTGCTGGGTGATTAAACCAGCTCGCTTCCATCTGCGCACAGCTCTGCATATCACCAAGCCAGGGGAGGCACAGGCGAGCCTCTGCCTGGTCCTGGCGACACCCCCCTCTTACCTGAGACACAGGGGCAGAGCACACTGGCTTGCACACCCCTGGAGACACCACTGCAGATGACAAGATTAGCCGCATGCTTGTTTCTGATGTGATTCAGACACTACTCCAGCCAAATAGACCAGCAGGGCTGCCATGGCAGCCTCCACTATAAAGAGGAAATGCTGAGTTTCATGCCACTTTAAAGGGAAGGTTCAGGGACACCTTGAAAAAAATAAAAATCGATATCCACTTATCTGGGGCTTCCTCCAGCCCGTGGCAGGCAGGAGGTGCCCTCGCCGCCGCTCCAGAGGCTTCCGGTCGTCTTCGGTGGCCGACCTGACCTGGCCAGGCCGGCTGTCAGGTCGGGCTCTTCTGCGCTCCAAGGACGGGCTCTTCTGCGTCCCACGCGGGCGCGCTGACGTCATCGGACGTCCGCCGGGCTGTACTGCGCAGGCGCAGAACTACTGCGCCTGCGCAGTACAGCCCGGCGGACGTCCGATGACGTCAGCGCGCCGGCGTGGGACACAGAAGAGCCCGTCCTTGGAGCGCAGAAGAGCCCGACCTGGCAGCCGGCCTGGCCAGGTCGGGTCAGCCACCGAAGACGACCGGAAGCCTCTGGAACGGCGGCGAGGGCACCTCCTGCCTGTGCCTGCCACGGGCTGGAGGAAGCCCCAGGTAAGTGGATATTGATTTTTATTCTTTTCAAGGTGTCCCTGAACCTTCCCTTTAACACGAATACATATAGCAGTAAGCATGCCTGTTGCTTTAAAAAGCTGATAATGTCAGGTTGATTTGAAATATGCATAAAGTAAGGGTTTGCTTTTTACTGCAAAACAGAAACAAAGGCCATCTATATATATAATAGAGTAAGTGCCTCAACCTTCAAACAAGAAGAAGAAGTATCGCCCTGCCCCCAGGGCCGGTCCAAGCAAGAAGAAGAAGTAGTGACATATCAAACCAAGGGCAAAGAGGGATAATTTGCATATTCAGTAGCAGTGCATTGTGGGTAACCACAAATGTTCACTTATAGCGGAATTATTGCAGATTTGCTTCTGTTTTAAGAAGGAAAATTACACCAAACTTTGCTTTTTTTAGTAGGAGGGATTTTTGGTCTCTTTTATTCCCCTATACATTCTTAGAAGTTTGGGTCACCCTGAGCTGCTTGGTTACTCTGTTGTACTGGTCCAAGCCCTATCTCATACAGCCTTATCAATCTCTGCTATGGCTATCATTCATGAAAGTACTGTCGGTATGGAGAATCAGTGTGGGTGTTTTAGACTTCTGGCTGCTGATTCTTAAAAAAGTATCCAGGTGCGGTAGCAGTGCGGAGATTCCCTGAACTAAGCTGGCGGTAGGCTTGTGGAGACACGGAAGCTGCCGAGTTGATACATTTCTCCGTGTTCTGCTCTACTGCAGCTGCCTGGGAGGTCTCTGTGTCTCCATTCACTTAACATTGTTATTGCCACATCAGAGGGCGCAGTACTTCCTGACCTCACACTGCTTGCGGTGATCTTTATGAATTAACGTTTTGCTACATTTTTTACAACAATCTCCGCACAAGGCGGTGATTTATCGCTCTGCTCGGTAATGTCAGCTTTTGATGCAGAAGGAGCCTTTATGAATGCAGATTTTGCTACATGTGCGGGAAAGTCAGCTGTTTTAAGCATTTCCGCATGCGGAAATGCTTTATGAATGATAGCCTATGTAGTGATGAGAACCAAAGGTCTGAAATAGGCTGTCACATGTGGGTTTGATATGACTGGTTAAAACTTAAAGCTATAGGCTTGCTTGGTTTACTAAGGGTGAAAAGGAATAATTTGCATATTTAGTAGCGGTGCATTGTGGGTAATCACAAATGTTCACTTATAGCTGAGTAATTGCATATTTCTTTCTGTTTTAGGAAGGCAAATTACACCAAGCTTTGCTTTTTTTAGTAGGAGGTCTTTTTGGTCCCTTTTATCCCCCTATACATTACGAGTGGTTTGGGTCACCCTGAGCTGCTTGGTTACTCTGTTGTACTGGTCCAAGCCCTATATCATTCAGCTGTATCAATCCCTGCCATGTACTGATGAGGACTACAAGTCTGAAACAGGTTGTCTACATGTGGGATTGGTATGACTGTGTAAAATTTAAAGCTAATGCTTGCTATACACCAGCGGCTCTGGATGCTTGGTTGGCTTACCAAGGGGGAAAAGGGGTAATTTTCATATTTAGTTGCAGTGCATTGTGGGTAACCACAAATGTTCACTTATAGCGGAATTATTGCAGATTGCCTTCTGTTTTAAAAATGCATATTACACCAATACAGTGTGCGGCATTGCAGGAAGTGACGACAGTGGAACGCATGATGGAACATGGAAGAGGTGAGTCATCCCTGCCCGCTGCCTCTTACTAATAGTGTTGGCTGCTACTGTGCTTAAGCAGAAGGGGGAGTGCACATGGGGGACCAAGGTGAGGGGGGGGCACATGGGGGACCAAGGTGAGGGGGGGGCACATGGGGGACCCAGTTGAGGGCGGGTCCAACCCCCCTCCCCACCGCTGTGCCCAATACCCCCTTCCTGCCCTCTACCCTCTTATGTGGCGTATGCTACGCCGCGGGTCGGCTAGTAGAAATATATTCAACCAAAGGCAACAGGAATATTTCGTGAGACTTTCTGAACAGCAACAGGTGTAAGTAATCCTGGCACAGGTTATGTCATCAGAATTTAATTCATATATTATCAATGAACCTATTGCCTAAGGACAAAGCAAGACAAAGAGACCTTCTGTTGCTGTTATCCTTGTGTCTGATACTATGCAAATGAATCTGAAAAGACATTTCCTCTGAATTATGTATCACACCAATGTTTGCCTTATTTACTCAGATATGAGATGCTTATGAATTCAAATAGGTGACACTGTTATCCTCGCTATTGTGCTCACTTTTATAGAATTTACATCTGTCAACAGTTTACATCATCTGTCATTAGAGAGGAAAGAAATTACCAGAGTTTTGTTACATCCCTAAAGACATTCACAGACCCTCCAGTGATGCATAATATTTCCGGAAACAGTAAATTCGGGCGCCTGAGGCTAGTGGACAAATCGGGCGCCGCCATTCACTTCTATAATAAATATTGTTTAATGGGCGCCCGGTAGGAAAAAAGGGCGCCGGAGAAAACTAACGTTTTAAAAGCGGCGCCCGGAGACTTAATGTTTTATTACTGTTTCTCATGATTACACATTATTTAATGATTTATACATGTTTAAATATTATTTTTAAACGAAAACCAGTACAATATTTTTCCCAAACATTATTTTTAAACGAAAAACATTACTTTTTTTTTTTTTTTTTTTACATTATTTTTAAACGAAAACAATTACAGGGGGGTCTTAGGTTTAGGCACCAACAGGGGGGTCTTAGGTTTAGGCACCAACAGGGGGGTCTTAGGTTTAGGCACCAACAGGGGGTCTTAGGTTTAGGCACCAACAGGGGGGTCTTAGGTTTAGGCACTAACAGGGGGGTCTTAGGTTTAGGCACCAACAGGGGGTCTTAGGTTTAGGCACCAACAGGGGGGTCTTAGGTTTAGGCACCAACAGGGGGGTCTTAGGTTTAGGCACTAACAGGGGGGTCTTAGGTTTAGGCACCAACAGGGGGGTCTTAGGTTTAAGCACTAACAGGGGGGTCTAGGGGTTAGGGGTAGGTACAGGGAGGGTTACTTAGGCACCAACAGGGGGGGGTCTTAGGTTTAGGCATCAACAGGGGGGTCTAGGGGTTAGGGGTAGGTACAGGGAGGGTTACTTAGTAATTTTTTTTTTAAACGTTATTATGCGTTTCATTATTGAAACGAAAGATTAACGTTTTTACAATTGCCGATTTAATACACATTATTTAATGATTTATAACGTTTAAAAACATTACTTTTAAACGAAATACATTTTTAAACGTAATCCATGTTTATCGTTAAAAACCCGGCGCCCTTTTTTCCCATCGCCCCTTTTTAACGTACGCAATATTTCCTGCTTGCATGGGTGGTATGGTTAGATCGAGTGGCAAGGACTGATTTATACTTTTTGTGCCCGTAGGCCAAGTATGTTGTGACCCCCCCCTCCATGTGCAGCAGGCCCTCCCATTCTATGTGCAGCTACCTTTCATGTGTATCAGTCATGTACAGCAGCCCTCTCTTTCATGTGTATCATCCATGTACTGCAGCCCCCTCTTTCATGTGTATCATCCATGTACTGCAGCCCCTTCTTCCAATGTGTATCATCCATGTACAGCAACCCCCTCTTCCATGTGTATCATCCATGTACTGCAGCCCCCTCTTCCATGTGTATCATCCATGTACTGCAGCCCCCTCTTCCATGTGTATCATCCATGTACAGCAACCCCCTCTTCCATGTGTATCATCCATGTACTGCAGCCCCCTCTTCCATGTGTATCATCCATGTACTGCAGCCCCCTCTTCCATGTGTATCATCCATGTACAGCAACCCCCTCTTCCATGTGTATCATCCATGTACTGCAGCCCCTTCTTCCAATGTGTATCATCCATGTACAGCAACCCCCTCTTCCATGTGTATCATCCATGTACTGCAGCCCCCTCTTCCATGTGTATCATCCATGTACTGCAGCCCCCTCTTCCATGTGTATCATCCATGTACTGCAGCCCCCTCTTCCATGTGTACTATCCATGTACTGCAGCCCCCTCTTCCATGTGTGTGATCCATGTATTGCAGCCCCCTCTTCCATGTGTACTATCCAGGTACTGCAGCCCCCTTTTCCATGTGTATCATCCATGTACAGCAGCCCCCTCTTCCATGTGTATCATCCATGTACTGCAGCCCCCTCTTCCATGTGTATCATCCATGTACAGCAGCCCCCTCTTCCATGTGTATCATCCATGTACTGCAGCCCACTCTTCCATGTGTATCATCCATGTACTGCAGCCCCCTCTTCCATGTGTATCATCCATGTACTGCAGCCCACTCTTCCATGTGTATCATCCATGTACTGCAGCCCCCTCTTCCATGTGTATCATCCATGTACTGCAGCCCCCTCTTCCATGTGTACCAGTCATGTACAGCAGCCCCCTCTTCCATGTGTATCATCCATGTACAGCAGCCCCCTCTTCCATGTGTATCATCCATGTACTGCAGCCCACTCTTCCATGTGTATCATCCATGTACTGCAGCCCCCTCTTCCATGTGTATCATCCATGTACTGCAGCCCCCTCTTCCACGTGTATCATCCATGTACTGCAGCCCCCTCTTCCATGTGTATCATCCATTTACTGCAGCCTACTCTTCCATGTGTATCATCCATGTAGAGCAGCCCCCTCTTCCATGTGTGTGATCCATGTACTGCAGCCCCCTCTTCCATGTGTATCATCCATGTACAGCAGCCCCCTCTTCCATGTGTGTGATCCATGTACTGCAGCCCCCTCTTCCATGTGTATCATCCATGTACAGCAGCCCCCTCTTCCATGTGTTTCATCCATGTACTGCAGCCCACTCTTCCATGTGTATCATCCATGTACTGCAGCCCCCTCTTCCATGTGTATCATCCATGTACTGCAGCCCACTCTTCCATGTGTATCATCCATGTACTGCAGCCCCCTCTTCCATGTGTATCATCCATGTACTGCAGCCCCCTCTTCCATGTGTATCATCCATGTACTGCAGCCCCCTCTTCCATGTGTATCATCCATGTACAGCAGCCCCCTCTTCCATGTGTATCATCTATGTACTGCAGCCCACTCTTCCATGTGTATCATCCATGTACTGCAGCCCCCTCTTCCATGTGTATCATCCATGTACTGCAGCCCCCTCTTCCATGTGTATCATCCATGTACAGCAGCTCCTCTTCCATGTGTACTATCCATGTACTGCAGCCCCCTCTTCCATGTGTATCATCCATGTACTGCAGCCCCCTCTTCCATGTGTACTATCCATGTACTGCAGCCCCCTCTTCCATGTGTATCATCCATGTACTGCAGCCCACTCTTCCATGTGTATCATCCATGTACTGCAGCCCCCTCTTCCACGTGTATCATCCATGTACTGCAGCCCCCTCTTCCATGTGTATCATCCATTTACTGCAGCCTACTCTTCCATGTGTATCATCCATGTAGAGCAGCCCCCTCTTCCATGTGTGTGATCCATGTACTGCAGCCCCCTCTTCCATGTGTATCATCCATGTACAGCAGCCCCCTCTTCCATGTGTGTGATCCATGTACTGCAGCCCCCTCTTCCATGTGTATCATCCATGTACTGCAGCCCCCTCTTCCATGTGTATCATCCATGTACTGCAGCCCCCTCTTCCATGTGTATCATCCATGTACAGCAGCCCCCTCTTCCATGTGTATCATCCATGTACAGCAGCCCCCTCTTCCATGTGTACTATCCATGTACTGCAGCCCCCTCTTCCATGTGTACTATCCATGTACTGCACCCCCCTCTTCCATTTGTATCATCCATGTACAGCAGCACCTCTCCCATTCTATGTGCAGCCCCCTCTTCCATGTGTATCATCCATATACAGCAGCACCCCTCCCATTCCATGTGCAGCCCCCTTTTCCATGTGTATTATCCATATACTGCAGCACCCCTCCCATTCCATGCACAGCCCCCTCTTCCATGTGTATCACCCATGTACAGCAGCACCCCTCCCATTCCATGTGCAGCCCCCTCTTCCATGTGTATCATCCATATACAGCAGCACCCCTCCCATTCCATGCACATCACCCTCTTCCATGTGTATCATCCATATACAGCAGCACCCCTCCTATTCCATGTGCTGCAGACCCCTCTTCCATGTGTATCATCCATGTACAGCAGCCCCCTCCCATTCCATGTGCAGCCTCCTCTTCCATGTGTATCATCCATGTACAGCAGCCCCCTCCCATTCCATGTGCAGCCTCCTCTTCCATGTGTATCATCCATGTACAGCAGCTCCTCCCATTCCATGTGCAGCCTCCTCTTCCATGTGTATCATCCATGTACAGCAGCCCCTCCCATTCCATGTGCAGCCCCCTCTTCCATGTGTATTATCCATATACTGCAGCACCCCTCCCATTCCATGCACAGCCCCCTCTTCCATGTGTATCACCCATGTACAGCAGCACCCCTCCCATTCCATGTGCAGCCCCCTCTTCCATGTGTATCATCCATATACAGCAGCACCCCTCCCATTCCATGCACAGCCCCCTCTTCCATGTGTATCATCCATATACAGCAGCACCCCTCCTATTCCATGTGCTGCAGACCCCTCTTCCATGTGTATCATCCATGTACAGCAGCCCCCTCCCATTCCATGTGCAGCCTCCTCTTCCATGTGTATCATCCATGTACAGCAGCTCCTCCCATTCCATGTGCAGCCTCCTCTTCCATGTGTATCATCCATGTACAGCAGCCTCCTCTTCCATGTGTGTGATCCATGTACTGCGTCTGCAGCCCCCTTCCATGTGTATCATCCATGTACTGCAGCCCCCACCTTCATGGGTATCATCCATGTACTGCAGCCCCCTCTTCCATGTGTGTGATCCATGTACTGCAGCCCCCTCTTCCATGTGTATCATCCATGTACTGCAGCCCCCTCTTCCATGTGTGTGATCCATGTACTGCAGCCCCCTCTTCCATGTGTACTATCCATGTACTGCAGCCCCCTCTTCCATGTGTATCATCCATGTACAGCAACCCCCTCTTCCATGTGTATCATCCATGTACAGCAGCCCCCTCTTCCATGTGTATCATCCATGTACTGCAGCCCCCTCTTCCATGTGTATCATCCATGTACAGCAGCCCCCTCTTCCATGTGTATCATCCATGTACAGCAGCCCCCTTTCCATGTGTGTGATCCATGTACTGCAGCCCCCTCTTCGATGTGTACTATCCATGTACTGCAGCCCCCTTTCCATGTGTGTGATCCATGTACTGCAGCCTCTCTTCCATGTGTATCATCCATGTACTGCAGCCCTCTCTTCCATGTGTATCATCCATGTACAGCAGCCCCCTCTTCCATGTGTACTATCCATGTACAGCAGCCCCTTTTCCATGTGTGTGATCCCTGTACTGCAGCCCCCTCTTCCATGTGTGTGATCCATGCACTGCAGCCCCCTCTTCCATGTGTACTATCCATGTACTGCAGCCCCCTCTTCCATGTGTACTATTCATGTACTGCAGCCCCGTCCTTCATGTGTATCATCCATGTACAGCAGCTCCTCTGTTTCATGAACAGCTCCCTTTAACATCTGTTTCCTTTTTCATGTGTTACTCCTGATTTTCACCCTTCTGTTTTATATGCAGTAGCCCCTCCTTCATTTCTTGGTTCCCCTTGGCCTGCTGCTGCCCAAGGCCTGGGCCTTTGTGGCTTTTCCAGAAATCTGGCCCTGTCGAGTGGTGGAATCTCCTCCCTGATGACATTTTGAGTGCGACTCCAAATCCAGACCTCCATGGGTTGATACATTTGATTTCCATTGATAATCTTGTATGATTTTGTTGTCAGCACATTAAAATTTGTAATGAACAAAGAATTTAATAAGAATATTTAACCACTTGAGGACCGCCCCCAGCCGATGGGCGGCGGCAAAGTCCGGGCCCAAACGACCGCAATACGCCCATCGGCGGGGGCGGCTGCGGGAGTGGCTATGCGGCGATCGCGTCATTCGTGACGCGATCAGCCGCCGGGGACTGGCTCCGCCCACCGCTCGTAGTAACCCGCCGGCCGTTCGGAAGCGCCGGCGGGTTACTACCACCCGGATCGCCGCTGCACATATGTATAATAGGCTTTGTAATGTATACAAAGCCTATTATACTGGCTGCCTCCTGCCCTGGTGGTCCCAGTGTCCGAGGGACCACCAGGGCAGGCTGCAGCCACCCTAGTCTGCACCCAAGCACACTGATTTCCCCCCCCTGCCCCCTGATCGCCCACAGCACCCCTCAGACCCCCCCCTGCCCACCCCCCAGACCACTGTTTGCACCCAGTCACCCCCCTAATCACCCATCAATCACTCCCTGTCACTATCTGTCAACGCTATTTTTTTTTTTTATCCCCCCCCCCTGCCCACTGCCCCCTCCTGATCACCCCCACCCCTCAGATTCTCCCCAGACCCCCCCCAGACCCCCCCCCCCCGTGTACTATATGCATCTATCCCCCCTGATCACCTGTCAATCACCTGTCAATCACCTGTCAATCACCTGTCAATCACCCGTCAATCACCCCCTGTCACTGCCACCCATCAATCAGCCCCTAACCTGCCCCTTGTGGGCAATCTGATCACCCCCCCACACCAATAGATCGCCCGCAGATCCGACATCAGATCACCTCCCAAATCCATTGTTTACATCTATTCTCTCCTCTAAACACCCACTAATTACCCATCAATCACCCATCAATCACCCCCTATCACCACCTGTCACTGTTACCCATCAGATTAGACCCTAATCTACCCCTTGCGGGCACCCAATCACCCGCCCACACGCTCAGATTGCCCTCAGACCCCCCCTTATCAATTCGCCAGTGCAATATTTACATCTGTTATTCCCTGTAATAACCCACTGATCACCTGTCAATCACCTATCAATCACCCCCTGTCACTGCCACCCATCAATCACCCCCTGTCACTGCCACCCATCAATCAGCCCCTAACCTGCCCCTTGCGGGCAATCTGATCACCCACCCACACCAATAGATCGCCCGCAGATCCGACATCAGATCACCTCCCAAGTGCAGTGTTTACATCTCTTCTCTCCTCTAAACACCCACTAATTACCCATCAATCACCCCCTATCACCACCTGTCACGGTTACCCATCAGATTAGACCCTAATCTGCCCCTTGCGGGCACCCAATCACCCGCCCACACCTCAGAACGTCCTCAGACCCCAGCCCTGATCACCTCGCTAGTGCATTGCTTGCATCTATTTCCCCCCTCTAATCACACCTTGAGAAACCCATCAATCACCTCCTGTCACCCCCTAGCACACCTACCCATCAGATCAGGCCCTAATTTGCCCTGTGTGGGCTCCTGATCACTCGGCCAAACCCTCAGATCCCCCTCAGACCCCCTTCCGATCACCTCCCCAGTGCATTGATTGCATCTATTTTCCCCTCTAACCGCCCCCTGAGACACCCATCAATCACCTCCTGTCACCCCCCTAGCACTCCTATCCATCAGATCAGGCCCAAAACATCCTGTCATCTAAGAGGCCACCCTGCTTATGAAAGGTTCCACAAAATTTGCCCCCTCATAGACCACCTGTCATCAAAATTTGCAGATGCTTATACCCCTGAACAGTCATTTTGAGAAATTTGGTTTCCAGACTACTCACAGTTTTGGGCCCGTAAAATGCCAGGGCAGTATAGGAACCCCACAAGTGACCCCATTTTAGAAAGAAGACACCCCAAGGTATTCTGTTAGGTGTATGATGAGTTCATAGAAGATTTTATTTTTTGTCAAAAGTTAGCGGAAATTGGATTTTTATTGTTTTTTTCACAAAGTGTCATTTTTCACTAACTTGTGACAAAAAATAAAATCTTCTATGAACTCACCATACCCCTAAAGGAATACCTTGGGGTGTCTTCTTTCTAAAATGGGGTCACTTGTGGGGTTCCTATACTGCCCTGGCATTTTAGGGGCCCTAAACCGTGAGGAGTAGTCTAGAAAACAAATGCCTCAAAATGACCTGTGAATAGGACGTTGGGCCCCTTAGCGCACCTAGGCTGCAAAAAAGTGTCACACATGTGGTATCGCCATACTCAGGAGAAGTAGTATAATGTGTTTTGTGGTGTATTTTTACACATATCCATGCTGGGTGGGAGAAATCTCTCTGTAAATGGACAATTGTGTGTAAAAAAAATCAAAAATGTGTCATTTACAGAGATATTTCTCCCACCCAGCATGGTTATATGTAAAAATACACCACAAAACACATTATACTACTTCTTCTGAGTACGGCGATACCACATGTGTGACACTTTTTTGCAGCCTAACTGTGCTAAGGGGCCCAAAGTCCAATGAGTACCTTTAGGATTTCACAGGTCATTTTGAGACATTTGGGTTCAAGACTACTCCTCACGGTTTAGGGCCCCTAAAATGCCAGGGCAGTATAGGAACCCCACAAGTGACCCCATTTTAGAAAGAAGACACCCAAGGTATTCTGTTAGGTGTATGATAAGTTCATAGAAGATTTTATTTTTTGTCACAAGTTAGCGGAAATTGATATGTATTGTTTTTTTTTTCACAAAGTGTCATTTTCCGCTAACTTGTGACAAAAAAAAAAATCTTCTATGAACTCACCATACTCCTAACAGAATACCTTGGGGTGTCTTCTTTCTAAAATGGGGTCACTTGTGGGGTTCCTATACTGCCCTGGCATTTTAGGGGCCCTAAACCGTGAGCAGTAGTCTAGAATCCAAATGCCTCAAAATGACCTGTGAATAGGACGTTAGGCCCCTTAGCGCACCTAGGTTGCAAAAAAGTGTCACACATGTGGTATCGCCGTACTCAGAAGAAGTAGTATATTGTGTTTTGGGGTGTATTTTTACACATACCCATGCTGGGTGGGAGAAATCTCTCTGTAAATGGACAATTGTGTGTAAAAAAAAAATCAAACAATTGTCATTTACAGAGATATTTCTCCCACCCAGCATGGGTATGTGTAAAAATACACCCCAAAACACATTATACTACTTCTCCTGAGTACGGCGGTACCACATGTGTGGCACTTTTTTGCACCCTAAGTGCGCTAAGAGGCCCAAAGTCCAATGAGTACCTTTAGGATTTCACAGGTCATTTTGCGACATTTGGTTTCAAGACTACTCCTCACGGTTTAGGGCCCCTAAAATGCCAGGGCAGTATAGGAACCCCACAAATGACCCCATTTTAGAAAGAAGACA
This sequence comes from Hyperolius riggenbachi, assembly GCF_040937935.1. Taxonomy (NCBI): domain Eukaryota; kingdom Metazoa; phylum Chordata; class Amphibia; order Anura; family Hyperoliidae; genus Hyperolius; species Hyperolius riggenbachi. The sequence continues at coordinate 626,196,660 of NC_090646.1, forward strand.
CCCCAAGGTATTCCGTTAGGAGTATGGTGAGTTCATAGAAGATTTTATTTTTTGTCACAAGTTAGCGGAAAATGACACTTTGTGAAAAAAAACAATTCAAATCAATTTCCGCTAACTTGTGACAAAAAAAAAAAATCTTCTATGAACTCACCATCCTCCTAACGGAATACCTTGGGGTGTCTTCTTTCTAAAATGGGGTAATTTGTGGGGTTCCTATACTGTCCTGGCATTTTAGGGGCCCTAAACCGTGAGGAGTAGTCTTGAAACGAAATTTCTCAAAATGACCCGTGAAATCCTAAAGGTACTCATTGAACTTTGGGCCCCTTAGCGCAGTTAGGGTGCAAAAAAGTGCCACACATGTGGTATCGCCGTACTCAGGAGAAGTAGTATAATGTGTTTTGGGGTGTATTTTTACACATACCCATGCTGAGTGGGAGAAATATCTCTATAAATAGACAATTGTGTGTAAAAAAAATTAAACAATTGTCATTTACGGAGATATTTCTCCCACCCAGCATGGGTATGTGTAAAAATACACCCCAAAACACATTATACTACTTCTCCTGAGTATGGCAATACCACATGTGTGGCACTTTTTTACAGCCTAACTGCGCTAAGGGGCCAAAAGTCCAATGAGCATCTTTAGGCTTTACAGGGGTGCTTACAATTAGGCACCCCCCAAAATGCCAGGACAGTGAACACACCCCACAAATGACCCCATTTTGGAAAGTAGACACTTCAAGGTATTCAGAGAGGAGCATAGTGAGTCTGTGGCAGATTTCATTTTTTTTTGTCGCAAGTTAGAAGAAATGGAAACTTTTTTTTTTTCTTTTTTTTGTCAGAAAGTGTCATTTTCCGCTAACTTGTGACAAAAAATAAAATCTTCTATGAACTCACCATGCCTCTCACTGAATACTTTGGGATGTCTTCTTTCCAAAATGGGGTCATTTGGGGGGTATTTGTACTATCCTGGAATTTTAGCCCCTCATGAAACCTGACAGGTGCGCAGAAAAGTCAGAGATGCTTGAAAATGGGAAAATTCACTTTTGGCACCATAGTTTGTAAACGCTATAACTTTTACCCAATCCAATAAATATACACTGAATGTTTTTTTTTTTATCAAAGACATGTAGCAGAATAACTTTCGCGCTCAAATGTATAGGAAATTTTACTTTATTTGAAAAATGTCAGCACAGCAAGTTAAAAAAGTCATTTTTTTGCCAAAATTCATGTCTTTTTTGATGAATATAATAAAAACTAAAACTCGCAGCAGCAAACAAATAGCAGCAAAAGAAAGCTGTATTAGTGACAAGAAAAGGAGGTAAAATTCATTTAGGTGGTAGGTTGTATGACCGAGCAATAAACCGTGAAAGCTGCAGTGGTCTGAATGGAGAAAAAGGCTCTGGTCCTTAAGGGGCGAAAAGACTGTGGTCCTGAAGTGGTTAATTCATTTAGTTCTAAAATGTCGTATTTTTGTGTTCTCTTTATTTTTTTGAGCAGTGTGTACCGTGTATACTCGCATATAAACTGACCGGCATACAAGCTGAGGTACCCACTTTTCCCTCAAATACCAGGAAAAAATTATTGACTCAGTATAGCCATCTCTACAGTAGCCAGATGTGCCCCCAGTACAAGTCTCTCCCCCTAGCCACGTGTGCCCCAAGGATGATACAGCTGTGTCTCAAGATGCCACTAGATGGCGTCATAGATATGAGACACTTGCTCCACCATCCGTTCTGCTCCACAGACTCGCATATAAGCCAAAAGGGTAATATTTCAGTTTACAAAGTGTAGTTTTTCTTGCCCTAAAAGCTGCCATTGCATTTTATTTCAGCTGCTTTTTATTATATATTAAAATCTTCTAGTGAGCTGTTCTGAACTGTGTGTATGCTTTAAGCATAGAGAGCTTCTCAGAGAGTGTTTTCAGTTGTTTACACACAAATGTAATCAACATTGGAATGTAAACAAAGATACTGTTATCTCTGGTCTGGAAGCAGATCTCAAGCTGAATAGCCTTTCCATGGCAGGGCAAGGTGCTGTGTTTAACTGTTTAACTGTTTAAATGATGTTCTGCTACAGAATATTTCTGGGATAGTAGCTTTAAAGCGGTAAGGAATCTTTTAGAGCAAAGTAGAAATGCTAACTTTCAGCCCACTTTAAAAGGAACCTAAGTGAGAGGGATATGGAAGCTGATATATTTATTCCCTTACCAGTAATCCCCTGAATCTATATAGATTCCACCACAATCACATCCGCCGCACACGCAAACACATACTCACACTCCCCCGTCATACAGGCAGTTGTAATATGCGCATGCAGCACCAAACCATGTCCACACAACGTGCATATTACAACTGCCTTTTAGTCATATAGATAAACAATGCAAATTGCCTGCTGTACTGCCGATCACATGGCTTGAGCACAATGCAGAGCCGCCCCAGTCACTATAGTTGAATGGGGTTAGCGCTACAACAAAGAGCAACACTGGTGCGAGGACAGACACCTGCAGTGTAACAGTGTGACCAATTATGTTTAATAAGATGTTTTATGAGGGAAACGTGGCTAATTGTGATGTTTGCTGCACACACTGCTGAACTGCTGAACACATTTTTTGTGCTGAAAAATTAGGCTTATACGCGAGTTTATAAGATATATATAGATGTATATATACACACATACTGTATATATATGTGTTTCCGTGGGGGGCATATCCTCCAAAGTTTGCTACAGGCAGCAGAAAGTCTAGAACCAGCCCTGCTTAGATTATAATTAGAAAGACAGATCCTCTGCATAATAATAAGGCAGCATGTTACACCGGAACATAGAGTTCAGCAGTGTGTGCAGCAAACATCACAATTAGCCGTGTTTCCCTCATAAAACATCTCATAAAACATAATTGGTCACACTGTTACACTGCAGGTGTCTGTCCTCGAACCAGTGTTGCTCTTTGTTGTAGAGCTAACCCCATTCAACTATAGTGACTGGGACGGCTCTGCATTGCGCTCAAGCAATGTGATCGGCAGTACAGCAGGCAAATTGCATTGTTTATCTATATGACTAAAAGGCAGTTGTAATATGCACATTGTGTGGACATGGTTTGGTGGTGCATGCGCATATTACAACTGCCTGTATGACGGGGGAGTGTGAGTATGTGTTTGCGTGTGCGGCGGGGGTGATTGTGGTGGAATCTATATAGATTCGGGGGATTACTGGTAAGGGAATAAATATGTCAGCTTCCATATCCCTCTCACTTAGGTTCCTTTTAAAGTGGGCTGAAAGTTAGCATTTCTACTTTGCTCTAAAAGATTCCTTACAGCTTTAAAGCTACTATCCCAGAAATATTCTGTAGCAGAACATCATTGAAACAGTTAAACACAGCACCTTGCACTGCCATGGAAAGGCTATTCAGCTTGAGATCTGCTTCCAGACTGGAGATAACAGTATCTTTGTTTACATTCCAATGTTGATTACATTTGTGTGTAAACAACTGAAAACACTCTCTGAGAAGCTCTCTGTGCTTAAAGCATACACACAGTTCAGAACAGCTCACTAGAAGATTTTAATATATAATAAAAAGCAGCTGAAATAAAATGCAATGGCAGCTTTTAGGGCAAGATAAACTACACTTTGAAAACTTGTAATTTGTAGACAGATAATATTACTTGTGCACAAAAGCAAATATGATAACTATAGAGTAATAAAAAGTAGGAAAAAAACATTTTTTATTGAACACCGGAGGTGAAAATAAACTAATTAAATAAACAATTGTGTCTATCCTCCTTCTCCTAAAAATGACTTTTTAACCCTCCTGGCAGTTGATTTTTTTTTTCAAATGGGCAGAAATCTGTTTTTTTGGGGGAATTTTTTTTGTTTCATGTAAAGCTACCAGAGTGGTAGCTACATGAAATACCACTAGAGGGCGCATGTGTCCCTCTAGTGCGATCGTCGCCGGCATCTATAGCAAACAGGGGAACGCATATATAACGCGTTCCCCTGTTTGGCTTCTCCTGTCCATGGCGACGATCGGAATGACGTCATGGACGTCAGCCGACGTCCTGACATCAGACGCCTCAGATTCAGCCCATAGCGCTGCCTGGAACTCATTGGTCCGGGTAGCGCAGGGCTCTGGCGGGGGGCCCTCTTCCGCGGCTGCGTGCGGGCGATCGCCGCAGAGCGGCGGCGATCAAGCTGTGCGCGTGGCTTGCAAAGTGCTAGCTGCACGCACAGCACTTTAAATGGGCAAAATCGCCCCACCAGGGGCTGAGATATCTTCCTGCGCGGCATAGCCCGAGCTCAGCTCGGGCTTACCGCCAGGAAGGTTAAGCTATTCTACAGTTCTATTTTATATTTAAATCTACTTTTTAAGTTTTTACTGTTTTATTGTTTTTGCTCAATGACACATTCATTGAAGTATGCCAGAGCTAAAATCTATGAACTATTGACACTTTTTATCTCTTTCCTGCTCTCAGAAGCCATTTTTTGCTAAGAAAGTGTTTTATAGTTGTAATTTCTTATCAGTCAGGGTTACACTGCAGTCTGACCCAATCCTGACTCAGACAGGAACTGCCACTTACATACCTGATGTTTATCTCTTTCAGGCAGAAAAAGAAAAAAAAGTAATACAGCATAGTTATTTGTGTGCTAGGCACTGTGCATACACATGTCTATCTCATCTCATGTCACCTCGGGTATCATTTAACTGAAAAAAATATATATTAAAGTGGTATAAAACTCAGCATTTCCTCTTTGTTCTAAAACATAACAACATTCAAACTGTTAAACACAGCACTTTGTTCTTCAGTGGAAAGCTCCAGAGTTTTTGGCAGCATCCGAAGAGGTGATAACATTATCTTTTGTTTACATTCCTCTGTTGCTACAATTAGTATACAGCCAACAGCATGCCGAAACAGAACTGTGCTGAGCTGAGAAGCAGAAAGACATGAAAAATGATCACTTGATAGATGTTAATATATAAATACAGCAGCTATGCAATAAAATGTAATGGCAGTTTTCAGACCAGATTAACTGTACTTTGTGAACTTTGTAAACAGGCAATATTACTTGTGCACAAAAGAAAATACGATAACTGTACGGGTAATGAAATTTGGGAAAACACATTTTTATTGAATGTTATGTCAGAGTTTTTTTTCCCACTTTAATGGTGGAATTTTGAAAAACTGGTTTTGTCAGTTTCAAACAAATATAAATACTGCATATTAATACTAATATGTTTTGTAGTTAATTTTTCAGTATATTGTAAGTTAACTGCAATAGTGCAAAGGTGCCCTGATTTCTGCCATGACTGTATATAGGACAAATACAGATTACTTCTGGAACTTGGTATTTCCATGGTGCATCCTCCTCCTGTTCATGCTACTGCTCAGAGAGGAAGTTGGCAAGTGCAAATGTAATTGATTGGCTGAACCTTTTCCTTCCTGGCTCTGATTGTATACCAGCATCAGTGAACTATATGCCAGTATTCTCTGAATAAACAGGCACTGCTTTATATGCTGTGGGAGAGCTTTCTGGGTCAGCGAAAGAGATGCGCAGCAATTCATTTAAGGAAGAAATGCTTAAATCAGAGTCCTATCTGCATTCAATATTTTCTTACATTTTGGCGGGTGTCTGTCCACCTACGGGCGTCGGGCAGTCTACTGCATACAGTAAATAAGGGCACATGGGAAAAAAGGAGCGGAGTGAAGACGAAATTGCAAAATAGCGTATATAACAATGTTTATTGGTTTTTTATGAATATCTCTGTTAGACTAATAAATAAGGTAAAATAATGGTGTTAAAAGGCCACGAGGTGAAGCTTAAATTAGTGTAAACAATAAATACCGTTGTATACTGGACGCCGAATAAACACGAAAAAAATATTTACAGTGGTAATGATGATAGTAAAACACTGGTATATATTATATTACCAATATTTTACTTCAATTAAACTTAACCCTACTCTCACACAAAACCCTCCCTCCTCTGATGCTTAACCCTAAAACCACCTTCCTGACGCCTAACCCTAAAATCACCTTCCTGAAGCCTAACCCTGAACCCCACCTTCCTTATGCCTAACCTTAAAATCCCCCTTCCTCCACCGCAAATAACGTTAATTAAAAAAATGATACATTTCTAAAACAATACATTTCAAGATGCTAATTTACTAAATGATAATTCTCATTTTCAAAATGAAACATTTTGGACAAACGTTTGCTTTTGACACCCAATAGCCGATATTTTGCATTAGCGCCTATGGGGTGCCCAAATAGGTGTCCAAATTTCCTGGTTCCCAGTCTACTACCGTAACTTTTACCGTACCGTAACTTTAACTGATTCGCAAAGTTACACATAAGAATAATGATAATAAATAATATCATTTAAATGGATTCACAGATTATTAATAACTTTCCACTTACACACAACCTTTCATATAATTTATTTTTTCAATGAAAAAGAAAATTACAATCCACTCACTTGCTACATATTTACATCCATTTTTACAAAAAAGAAAAAGAAAAAAAGTATAAAACAAAAACCTATTCCCTATTCCCATCCTCCTCCTGTATCCACAGACAGATTCCTTATCATGTCAATATGTCATTATAAACAATTTCATCATATCAATTCCCTTCTCTCCCATAATCCTCCTTACACCCATCTGAGAGCTCCTCCTCCTTACATATCCATCATATCCCCATCTTCTTTTGTGCCCTGAAATTCACTCCATTTCTCCCACTTATCATTATTAAACCCTTCTAACTTATCTTGCTGTAATGCAATTTGATTCTCCACCCCCTTCACCATATTAAATCTACCAACCCAATCTTTAAAGAGAACCTGTACTGAGTAAAAATATTTAAAATAAACACGAGGTAACTTCAAATGAACATTACATAGTTACCTTTCCATCAGTTCCTCTCAGAAGCTCACCATTTTCTTCTGATAATAATCCCTTCCAGTTCTGACAACATTTTGTCAGATCTGAAATATATCAGTTGCTGTCAGTAAAATATCAGTTGCTGTCAGTTATAGCTGAGAGGAAAACTGATGTACCAGGCAATGTCCATGTTTCCCTATGACTCAAGTGGGCGATATTACAGTTTAACTGTGTGCTGACCAGAAAGCTGTTATGGGGTAATGGCCATTTTCAAAATGGAGGACGGAAAATTCCCTTGATCACAGTGGACAAACAGGACACGGGACAGGAGAAAGACACGGAGGAGTAGACTACATGGAAGGTAAGTATGACTTGTGTATGCTTATTTTGACTTTTAATTTTCAGTTCAGGTTTTCTGTAAGGGAGGGAGAACTCTTGCATCTCCATTTAACCGGAATCAAACTCTTAGCTGCAATCAATAATTGAGGTACCACAGATTTCTTATACCTACTAATAGATGCACACGTTCCATTCAACAATACTTCCACCGCATCGAGCTTACCCACATCTTCACACACTTTTCCAATACACTCCAACACACCCTTCCAATACTCTGTAATGCCAATTACACACAACCTAACAGTGAACTATAGAAAATAGGCAGACATTCTGCAGTTATGCAGGGCTGTATTTAGGGTTTGGGCTCCCCTAGGCACCCCAAACCTTTGGCGCCCCCCTAGGAGGACGTTGGCGGCGCGCGAAGCGCGCCGCGGCAAAAAATGGGCGTGTCCACATAATGCAGTGGGCGTGTCCATAACATACAGTGGGTGGGACCAATTAAAATTTCAGTGCAGCCCAAAGTCTGTGGGGCCATGTTTTCTCCCCGGGTATGAGTAAAGTGACCCTAAAAAAGCAAGTAGGATATTTCCCCCCCCCCCCCCAAAAAAAAAAAAAACACACAGCCAGTGTTCTCTCGCGCAAAATAGTGGTAGGTATTAGATTGTGAGCTCCCCTGAGAAAAGTCAGTAACATGACTATGTTCTCTGCAAAGTGCTGCAGAAGAGGTCAGTGCTGTATAAATACATAATAATAATATGGTAGGACATTAGACTATGACTATGGTAGGATTAGATTGTGAGCTCCTCTGAGGACAGTCAGTGACATGACTATGTACTCTGTAATGTGCTGCAGAAGATGTCAGTGCTATATAAATACATAATAATAATATGGTAGGACATTAGACCATAACTATGGTAGGATTAGAGTGTGAGCTCCTCTGAGGACAGTCAGTGACATGACTAAGTACTCTGTAATGTGCTGCAGAAGATGTCAGTGCTATATAAATACATAATAATAATATGATAGGACATTAGACTATGACAGGATTAGAGTGTGAGCTCTTCTGAGGACAGTCAGTGACATGACTCTGTACTCTGTAATGTGCTGCAGGAGATGTCAGTGCTATATAAATACATAATAATAATATGGTAGGACATTACACTATGACCATGGTAGGATTATAGTGTGAGCTCCTCTGAGGACAGTCAGTGACATGACTATGTACTCTGTAATGTGCTGCAGAAGATGTCAGTGCCATATAAATACATAATAATAATATGGTAGGACATTACACTATGACTATGGTAGGATTAGATTGTGAGCTCCTCTGAGGACAGTCAGTGACATGACTATGTGCTCTGTAATGTGCTGCAGAAGATGTCAGTGCTATATAAATACATAATAATAATATGGTAGGACATTAGGCTATGACTATGGTAGGATTAGAGTGTGAGCTCCCCTGAGACAGTCAGTGACATGGCTATGTACTCTGTAAAGTGCTGCAGTTGATGTCACTGCTATATAAATACATAATAATAATAATAATAATAATATGGTAGGACATTACACTATGACTATGGTAGGGATTAGATTGTGAGCTCCTCTGAGGACAGTGACATGACTATGTACTCTGTAATGTGCTGCAGAAGATGTCAGTACTATATAACTACAGAATAATATGGTGGGACATTAGACTATGGCAGGATTAGATTGTAAGCTCCTCAGAGGATAGTCAGTGACATGACTACGTACTCTGTGAAGTACTGCTGAAGATGGCAGTACAATATAGTACAGTAGTATGGCAGCACGGTGGTGTAGTGGTTAGCGCTCTCGCCTTGCAGCGCTGGGCTTCAATCCTAGCCAGGTCAACATCTGCAAGGAGTTTGTATGTTCTCCCTGTGTCTGTGTGGGTTTCCTTCAGACACTCCGGTTTCCTCTCACATCCCAAAAACATACAGATAAGTTAATTGGCTTCCTCCTACACATTGGCCCTAGACTACGATACATACATACACATATGACTATGGTAGGGATTAGATTGTGAGCCCTCTGAGGGACAGCTAGTGACAAGGCAAAATACTCTGTACAGCGCTGCGTAATATGTTGGCGCTATATAAATAATTAGCATAAGTACAGTATAAGTAGCCAGGTCTATAGGTATCCCCAGTTTAGGTAGTAGTCAGGGGCGTAACTAGAAATCACTGGGCCGCCTTGCGAAAATTTGGATGGGCCCCCCCCCCCCCCAATAGGTGCCAAATAATCATAATGGGGCAGCGTTTCACCATAAAATAATCGCAATGTGGGCATCATATCACCATAAAATAATCGCAATGTGGGCAGAATTTCACCATCAAATAATCGCAATGTGGGCATCATATCACCATAAAATAATCGCAATGTGGGCATCATTTCACCATAAAATAATCGCAATGTGGGCAGAATTTCACCATAAAATAATCGCAATGTGGGCAACATTTCACCATAAAATAATCGCAATGTGGGCATCATATCACCATAAAATAATCGCAATGTGGGCATCATATCACCATAAAATAATCGCAATGTGGACATCATATCACCATAAAATAATCGCAATGTGGGCATCATATCACCATAAAATAATCGCAATGTGGGCAACATTTCACCATAAAATAATCGCAATGTGGGCATCATATCACCATAAAATAATCGCAATGTGGGCATCATATCACCATGAAATAATCG